>NC_085138.1:437705041-438006823 GCF_035046485.1 Aedes albopictus
AAATTTAAGTAGAATTAAGTAAAACAGTGGGTAAGTAAGTAAGAAAATCAAGTAAGTAAACAAGTAATTGAATAAATAAGTTACTGAACAAGCAAATGATTTTCTCAAAATTAAAAACAATCAATTTTAAGAATCCGTAATTTATGAGAAAATGTATAAAAACATCTATTATTAAAACAAAGTTTTTTATAACACATTTTCAATGGCTGGTAACACATTTTCAGTCAGACAAAACAATTCCACGCAAATTTGAAAAAAAAAGCTTTCGAAATTGATGACAACAATTGATTCGAACAATTACGAGTACATGTTACGACCATTTCATTCACATAGAACGATTGATTCTATACAGATAGATTGTATACCGAATACACGCAGATAAGATCAATCATTGTCATCAGTGCTGTCTCGAGCTTTGATACTTCGGTACGCCTAGCCAATGATTGCATTCCACGTATGAGTCAATGATTTATTGATTATTGTATAGTGAAACCATTAATTTTTCACTACTTTTATGACGCAGTCTAGATGCACTGAAAGTAATAGCTAAATTCTTGAAAACTACAATTGTTAGAAGATTTGAATAAATTTCTCCAGTAATTCAATGGAGAACCTATCAGCACTTCGTCAAAACCTCCTTCAAGGGCTTCACAAGAAGTTCTCCAGACCCCAAAACAGGAATTTCGTAGTAAGACGGACGTAGCAAGAAGGTGGAGGACGTTTCCCACAAATAACTAGACTACTGGGTTTCGTCGAAATGTAATGCAAAGCACAGAGTTTCTAGAATTCTAGCAGTTTTTATTTTAGATTCAGAGAATAAACTTTTTCAAGATTTCTTCATCATATTTCCCAAGTAACATTTTGATTACCAATTAGTCTTGTAGAGGTTTTGAGAACCGTATTTTTACGTATGGGATTTACACCATAAACTTATAAACTATTTTCAAACTTTTGAATCAGTAGGGTAAATTGCCAATTGTTGCACACCTTAAAAACTCGCCAAATGTTGCACACTCCATGCTTTTCTTATGAGGTGTGCAACATTTGTCGAGTTTTTGAAGTGTGCAACAAATGGTGATTTACCCAAGACCGATTTGCAATTTTTCTCAAGAATGAAAAGATTATTAATTATAGATTTTAGAAAAAATATTGTAAAAAAAGTAATGTATACTTATAATGTAATGTGCATATGCAAAAATGGTCAACATATTAGTTTTTTTATGATTTTCAAAATATTGGACCATAACTATATGTGTATTTTTTTTATTTTCTTTCACGAAAGTTCAACTAGTTTTACATAACATATCAAATGTTCTTCTTGCCGTTTTTTGAGCTGCATTTTTTTGAAAATTTCAAGTTTTGTTCTCATATACAGATAATATGACCTTGCGTCTCCATCACTTTAAAATATCCGTGAATCCACCATGAATTCTTTCAGACATTCCTTCGGAAGTTCCTTCCGAATTCCACCATAAATTCCTTCTGATTTTCTTTCGGAAGTTTCTTCTCAGATTCCTCCTAGAGTACGCCGAGAGCAAGCAATGGCGCTTGAGCCTAGGCTTTGAAGCCAGGACACGTGGAGAAATGCCTGTGCTCCATCCCAGAAGAAGAGACGCCAACTTCAAAACAGAGTGTGCATTAACCTTCTTAGCAGCACCACTCCCAACGGTTTTATGTCCAAACACCATTCCCCTAAAACGAAACGGTTGGTACGGTTGTCCCCGTTTCTTCCTTCATTTAATAATTATTCAAAAAGGTTTGTCAATCATGTTATTCATAAGTGGATAACCTGATTGCCTTAAATGTTTGAATCATCTCCCAACTCATTAGTCTGCACAGTGGGCCTGACCGTTTTCATATTTGTGTCACGTCTCTGCCATGCTGCAAATATCAATGCTGACAAGAAAATATCGAAATAAATTTTGATATTTCCAGGATGTTTTTCAATACTGGTTGTGCAAGCACTAGAATAGAATAGATTCCTCCTAGAGTTTTTTTTAGGTTCATTCAGGAGCTTTTTCTAGAGTTTCTGCAGGAGTGCCTTTAGAGATTGATCTAAGAGTTCTTTTTAAGATTTCTGCAGAGGTTCTTTCATGGCAGGGATGCCATATATACATATTTATCTGTATTATAAAGATTTTTGGCATCCGATTTTGATCTAAAGAACCATTTTATTTTGTATGGGATACAGATTTTTCTCCCAAATTTTGTATGGGATACAAATATTTGAAAACAGTACAGATTTTTCAAAAAAAAATCATCTGGCATCCCAGCTTTGAGGGACCTCCAGGAACTCCTACTGAAATTTCTCCTACAGTTTATTTTTCTGGTGTTTCTTCAGCAATTAAATCTGGGTTTTCTCAAGAAGTTCCTTGGATTCGTCCAGAAGGTCCTTTTAGGATTTTCTTTTTTGAAAATTCCTCTAGTTATTCCTTCTGAAAATTCTTCAAAAGTTTCTTTTGTGATTTTTCAAGAAGTTCTTGGAAAATTGCTTGGATTTCTCTAGAAGCTCCTTCGAGGATTCCCTCAGAATTTCTTTACGGATATCTTCTGGAGATACTTCTGGGATTTTTTCTAGATTTTCCTTCCGGAATTCATTTCTTCTTTTGAGGATTTTCAATTAATTTCTTCTGAGATTCCTCATTTTGAAAATTTCGAGATTTTTCCAGTAATTCCTTCCGGGAATCGTTAAGGAAAGTCTCTCATACTTTTTTCTAAGATTCCTTCAGAATTTTCTCCGAAGACTACACCAGAAGTATCTTGTGGGATCCCATCAGGAATTTCACCCTGGATTTTTTTCGGGGTTTCTCCAAAAGTTCTTACCATATTTGCTTCCAGGTATTCCTTCAGCAATTTCAAGAACTCTTTCTTGGTTTCATCCAGGAAAAAACTTCTAGGAGGAAAATAATCCCTCCTAGAACTTATTCCGGAATGCTTTCAGGATCCCCTCCCGGGACTACTTAGGGATCACTTTCCGGCGTTTCTACTTCATTCCTCAACATTTTATCACCATCCAGCAGTTTTGTATAAATTCCTCCAGATGTTCGTTCTGGGTTCACTTCAAAAGATCGTTCTGTGACTACATATCTCCAGGAATTCCTTCTGGGAATCCCGGAAAACGTAGTTCTGATGACATTCCAAATGAAACCTCATTCCCTTAAGGTGCCTTCATATAAATCTCAAAAAGAATTACTGAAGGAATCACAAAAAATAATTGATGGAGGATTCCTGGTACTCCTACGGAAGTCTTCAAGAAACTCCTGGGAGAATCTCAGAAAGAACTCCTTGAAAAAGCACAGAGGAAACTTTCGAAGTGTAGAATTAGCATTAGTTAAAATACTCGTAAATTTAAAAAAAAATAAAGAGCCTTTTGAAGAATTTCCACAAGCAACTGCTGGAAGAATTCTCAAAAAAAGAAATCCTAAAAGAAAATTCTTTACACATCCAAGAAGAAACTTCTTGAGGATTCCCAGAATTAATTCCTGGAGGACATCGAAAGAACCAGTTGGAGTGATTTCAGGTGGAACTCCTGGAGTTTCTCGAAGGAATAGACATATCTTAGACTTTCAGTGTCGCTGCAAAACTTGTGACTAACATCTTGTAGGTGCGTGTCTTGGATAAGGTACCCAAAGTGTCAAGTTTTCTTGATTTTCATCGCAGCCACACCTGCACTGCACGACTGGTAACCTAGCTGGCAACCAAAACATAACTATTCTTGTTAGTGACATTGTGCCTGCTGTGTCTGTTCTAATAATTCTGACTGTGACCCATCTGTTTTTAGTAATGTTGCAGGTATTTGAAGTAATCGCTTTACTATGGTAATTATTTGTGCTCTTTTACAGGATTTTTAAACGATTTTTTAGATACTTTTTTGGAATAATCGAAGGAATTATGAAACATTGAAAAATTCAATATAATCCAAGGTAAATAAAATCTTACGAGGACATCGTGATGTACCTGCCAGATTGGAGGCATCTCTGAAATAACTTAGATTTCAAAGGAACTGATTAGTCCATCAGTTATTACGTAACAGAAAGTTGGGGTCCCCTCCGGTTAGCCTACTGATGAAGGCTATAGATCGCCAATCTGGAGACGACGGGTTCGATTCTCGTCCCGCGCGCGAAAATCTTCTTGACTTCCCTTATCCTATTATTGTCCTTGCCTTACAATATACGAATTCATTTGATGAAGCCAAAGAAAGCCCTTCAATCAATAACTGTGCATATGCTATTAGATTTGCCTATAGGGCAAATTTGCCGTATAAGGGTAGTTCATCCTAGATTTCATTTCACATTATCCTGATCAGATTATGAAACTCAAAAAATAAATTCAAGAATCTATACGTTCAGACATGACGTGTAGTATCAATATATTAGTCTAATGATTCAAAGGTATGCACATGCAACAAATCAAAATCGTCCCACCTACAGTAAGCAAGCGGTAGCAAGGTCCATCGAAAGGCAAAAATATATTAATTCCGATATCTGCCATTATACACAATCACATACGACACCCATAAAAATGTGATGATTCATAATTCCTACCCATTCGACTTCCGTTCAATATGTGACCCCTTACGTCCATCAGTTCCTTGTGGACCTTTGATTGAATCGGACGCGAATCGGAAAGCAAAGAAGAGCACATCACGCAAACAGGACACGAACCCTGCTTTTTGTTGCGCGCGGTGCCTCGTATCAAATTTAGTTCCCGGAAGATTCATTTTTCTTTCTATTTCGTTTCCGCTGAACCGCCAAACTTGTTCCCCGTTTATTTGACAATATTGTTTCGAACGCGAATCTGGAGCTTTACATACCCGTTCATAGGAATTCTACTAGCAGTACAAATATTCAGAAGATCAAAAAAAAAATGTTCCACCCAAGTGCCATTGTTCTCAACCATGAGTGCCAGTGAATCGCAATTACAGGTGAATGTGAATAGTGCAAAGAAATCTGTCTGTTTTCTGTGGCCATCTCGGTTGCTTCTTGCCCTACTATGTTTCAATCTACTGCCAACCATTGTGGAAGCGGACGTCCCGGTCGTACAGCCGGAACGGTTCAGCCGACCAGCATCGAAAGATCCCATAGCTGCCGGATTCTATCAGAGCAAAGAAAAGAACAGCCAGGATGTCAAGGATGCCTACATGGAACAGCTGGCTAACGAGCTGAAAGGACGGATGCTCAAAGTGACCACGCTGGAGGTGAGGATTCGAATACATATTTGAATTCAACATTTCAAGAATACGATCCTAAGTGAAGGTTGATCAAATGATTCTAACTTTTTTTTCAAGCAAATCAAACAAATTTTGAGACTTTTTAAATTGATTCTTCGCACAGGTTCCAATGAAAAACTATGCATATATTTTTTTCCTGCATCTAACCATAAATCGCAGAAAATCGTAGTCACGGAAAGCCTCTTTAAAGCAATTAGTTAGTACTATTTTTTCATGTTCTCAAGCTGATTTTATACATTGAACATGTAAGACGTAGAAAGAGAATTTTAAAAATTATGTCTACATACTTTAACAAAAATTCAAACTCTTCAATTTCACGCACCTTTACATATATAACCCCTTAAGTTACAGCGTTTATTTAAGCGACACTACGTGTTGGATTTATCAAAACGTGTGAAGCGCCTATGCTATGTTATCTAACCATACTTAAGTTACAGCAGATTTAAAAAAATCAAAAATATTAAGAAACACGTATGGATTCGAGGGAAGCATCCATTGCGCTACAATTGATAATTTTCAAGACCCGTCGTAGGGGTATTTTCCTATACCTAATATATTGCTTGTCACACTTTGACATATCCATCTCCCCTTAGGACTTACGTATGTTTTACAGTTTTTATCAAAACAAGGATCAATTGAAACCACAAAGATCCGCTATGAATATTACTCTCAGTTTTTTTTAACCCTTCAAATATCCTCAAATATCTTCGAAAACATCATTTCAATTCAAAAAACCATTTTCGAATTATAAATTTTGAAAAAAAAAACATACACCCTTTTCAAACGATGGGTGAAGAATATTCCGAAACAAATAAAATGAAAAACATTTTCAGACAGAATCTCATAGGGTAAAAAATATAATTTGGACAGGCACGGTGATGTTTGGCTTGTTCCTGAGAGCTAATTAAAGTAGATACCGTAAAACGGGGTATCTTTGATAATGCGGGTAACTTTGATAGTGCGGCAGGCATTGTGTAATTTATCTTATAACTATGATTCCTTCAACCAGTTAAGAAAAAGGTAAACGTAAATCAATTCTATACATATGAAAGTTCATCTTAGACGTATTTTCATTAAAATCTAGTTTATATACAACTTTTTGGACAAAAATAAAAATTGTTGATATTTTTGTCATTTATCAACCCCTTCAAACAAACTGCTATACGACTTCGTTACAACTATTTTTTCAATGAATGGACGCTTATTCTCGATAGATTCATCATAGTAGATTCCAAATCTGGCCTCGAATCTCTTAACGAAGTGTGTTTTAACGAAATGGAAGCAATTTTGTAAATTGGGATATTAATCTCCATACATTGATAAACGCCTAAAAGTATGCAATGCCCTTGTAATTTCATGTAGATAAATATGTGTTGTTAAAAATTTGTTAATAAAACATTAAAAAACTACCGAAAAAAAGAAAACTTACCATGAATAACGTGTACTCATATGTTGATGTACCGTTAAGGATTTATTATTACAAAGATAATGATGTTTGATAGCTAAATGCATTGTGTTTTGCACTCAATACTCCACAAACTCATTTTTATATGTAGATTTTGGTAAAAAATCAATGTTTTGATATAAAAATTCTATCTAATGTATTCCACAAGCCTTCTCTCATCATGTTCATACTCCTAAGATTTCAATGTGTGAATATTTTTTTAGATTTGATGTGTTTTTAGGGAATTATCAAAGTTACCCCAAAATGAAAATCTGATTTTCGGTTATATGAAAAACTAAAAGTTATCCAAAATATTTCAGATTATCGAATCTTTTAATCGCAATTGATAACTGATACCCCAGTACTTGTTTTAAAAATATAAAACTTGGGGAAATAATATTACATGTAAAAATATTGAGAAATCTTGCTGAAAAACTATCAAAGTTACCCCATTTTACGGTACTTCTCAATATGGATTATTGAATCAAACAGATCCTATTCTGATGACTTACGTTGAGAATACGCTTAGCAATTACGAATTTACTTCAAAATTATCGAAAATGTAAATTATTTCCCTAAAACCCTTCAAATGCACAGGTATGCAAGACGACATACACTTCACAGTCACATACAATATTCACCCCAAAATCGTTGAAATAGTAATTGTAAGAAATTTAAATGCCTTATTAAAATAAAAAATGTTCAATAAAGAAGCATTAGGCAGCCAATCTCTTAACATTCACCTGGAACGCTTATAACAGGTGGTGTACAAAATATATTACAGGTTTTCTACTGTTGATATATTTTGGTCATGTGATAAAGTACATGGGGATGCCGTGTGATTGCATACTTGAGGCGTTTTCTGTGGGTCTGGCGGTGTTTTTATGAATTTAGCAAAAACTGCTCTAATTCCCAAAACAGATGCCTGTTAAGGGAAGAAATTAGATTATTTGCAAGAAAATCTTTGTTAATCAATACTACTTCCATGATTTAACAGTATTCGTGGCTAAATTTTAAGATAATGGCCCTGTCCAAATTATATATACCTGAGGGTGTCCAAAACATATTTTCGGTGTCCAAAATTCAATTCTACCAGGCGATTGGAAATTGTGATTTTCTCAGCTTAAAATGCTTTCGTTAAGATTTTAGTCACCAGGAATGCAAAGTACAGTCATATTATAAGCGTATAAGTATTTTTGCAAAATATTCAATTGGTTTCTAAGGCCTTTAAGCGACAATGTTTCCAACGTTGTCCTCAGCCTGTCCAAAATACATGAATTACCCTACATGAGCAAAATTTCGTTTGAATTGAAAAAGGTCCTGTCTACGCGATTTGTGCTGGAGATGCTCTGTACTTTTGCGGCATGGGCTGGATAAATAAATAGAATGCCGTGTAAAATATAAAATATTCAAATAGTCTTATTGTTGTGTGAGTATGTAATATGCAAAAGGTAGCAGTTAATCTATGTAACTAGGGAAACTAACGTATTTTCGGCCGTTGGTCTCTTCGTGTCGGCGTGTTTTTTTAAACCTATTGAACTCAAAATTGGCCTCAAATCTTTCCCTACCAAGTACTATCAAGTTTCAGGAAATTTGGCTGACAAAAACCCCCATAACGAAGAGAACAAACCTGCCGATAATACCCTTTGTCACGCTATTTCAACCCACTTTTTCGCAAATGCAGAAAATGCGTGAAAGTAAGCTATGAAAAGTGGTACAAAGTAGTTGCTCCAACAACACTCCAAAAAGTTGTTGTACAAGTTATGTACTACGTTCAAAGTACTTAAGGCTCAAATAACTATCATTCAGTCATCAGCAATTATCAAAAGCGGTTTTCTTCCTAAGAAATCCAAAAACCGTCAATGAAAATTATTTCACAGTTATCCTGATGCTGAGTAGAGTACAGTGATAAATTTTTATTGAAATTGGTAGTGATTTCAGCGAAAAAACTGCTTTTGATTTTCTGGTAAAGGATGATGGTTTGTTTCCTCTTAAGTTTTATATTTGGCATGAAAGAACAATAACGATAGGTAGATTCAGGTTGCCATTTTGAGAGTATGATCTCTTCAAAAAAATCCGAAATTGTAGTGGCCACCCGTTAAGGGGCCTTTAGACTGTTTGTCATAATGACAAATATTTGCCATTGTAGTCCGACATTCATCCGAGGTTGCCATGATTTACGTTGTGTTGGCCATTTGTTAGGCTTGTTTGGCCAAATATTTGTTATGTCTAATGGGACCTTTATGTGTACTTCTGATATTTTTTTGTGTTCTCTGTGAATAATATATTATTGAACTGTTTTGATATCAGAATAGATATTTAGTTGGAGTTTCAAAATACAGAGGATAGACAAAATGACCGGAACAGGCAAAATTCATACTTTTCTCAAAATGATCAAATAGCGGCAACTTTCTAAAAAGTGCATAAAAAAGTGTGTAAAATGTTCTCAAACTTTTACTGTAAGTTGATCCACTAGTTGTGTAGGGTCAGGTGTCCAAATTTGGAAAAGATCTTTACTTCTACACGAAGTAAAGAAGATTTAAGAAAAATGTGTAGGGTAAAGTGGGGCAAAAGTTCGAGTGTGGCAAGAGATTCTTTTGAAGTTTTTGAGCTCAATTCAAATTATGTCTGGTGTCAAGATTGGTCGAAGCCAAGAATGTTTTCGATAACCTGGCAATCGTTTGACTCATTTATTTATAACTCAGTCCGGAAGCCCAATATAAAAAAGTGATGTTCAACAAACGTGTAGATTATTATTTTTCCTACAATTATCACCAAGGACGCCATATTCTAAATCTAATATTTACGGCGTGATAGCGCTAATACTACATACCGTAAAATGGGGTGTTAAGGGACGGAAAAATTTTTCGTCCCCATTATTTCATGGGTTCTACTTCTTAAAACTTTTATGAAAAGCAGTCCGATCATTGTCTTGCTGCCTGCTGCGCATATAGATTACAAAATTTGACGACTTTTTGAAGAAATTGAAGATATTTAACAAAATGTGCCAATTTTCTAGAAAATATGAAAATGGGATGTTAAGGAACTTAAGGGGATAAGTGTAAAAGTTCTTAAATTTCAAAGAAAGATAAAAATTTATTAATTGTAAACAGCGACTGTGATATTTCTTGAACATCGCCGAAAAAGATTATCATAGTCCTGAGGGTGCAGGGACAGTTTCATTGTCATCTACCTTTGTATACCTATGAGTTTTTTTTTTGTTAAAGCCTCGAAATCTGAAAAAAATACCGTCAATTGGGATATGTATTGACTGTTTTTTGATCAATTAAAAACTAATTTATTTTGAAATGTTGTATGTGCAAGTATCATTAGATGGCCCAGGGTGTAAACTGTGTATTCAATGCTGTGGAGCGGACCTGGTGTGATGGTTAGAACACTTGATTATCACGCCGAGGACCTGGGATCGAATCCCACTCCCGATAAACTCGCAAAACGTGAGTTCTTCCTTCGGAAGGGAAGTAAAGCGTGGGTCCCGAGATGAACTAGCCTAGGGCTAAAAATAATACAGATAAAAAAAAAAGTATTCAATGCTGATATTTCTACTCTGGAGCATCGCTTATAGGACGTATTTTAGATGTTCAGATATTTTACTAGCCATGCGTCTTCTTCATAAATACTTGCTTTTGCAAAAGTTAGTGGCAGTCTGGTTTACTACAGTCAACTTTCGCTCGTTGCACTAAGCTCTTAGCCCAGTTAGTGAAAGACTTTCACTAGGTGGGCTGAGTTTTGAGCTGTCAAATAATCTTTAACAATAGAGATTCAGGGCTACCAACCTTGACAAATCGTGCTTCTCGTCAAAAAGTGACGTTTGACTTCGTTTTAACTGTGCTATAGCCCACCTAACGGGCGCCCAGTTAAAACGTAGCCCACCTAGACGTAGCCCAACGACCGAAAGTTGACTGTACTTATATCGAACAAGTGAGTATATTCCATATTTTCAAAAAGCTATCACGTTTTAGCGCCAATCATTGATAATATTTAAATAAGAAAACAGATGGGAAATCTATTTTGAAGAAAATATTACATTTTATAGCGTCGTATCAAGTATCAATATATTGTTGATAAACTTTCAGAAGTTTATTAAATTCGGTTCACTGGTTTTCGAGATATGACAGTTCAAAAATAAATTGCCTAAAAATATGTGTTTTCCGAGAACGATTCTAGCTTCGCGAAAGATCAACCAATCAAGCTCAAAATTGTACCAATAATGCACATATAGTAGGTTAAGAAACAGTCAAAATTTTAGAATTTTTGATGTACTCTATGAAAAGTTACAGCGTTTTGAACTTTTTTGTGAGAGGAAAAAAAATGCCTATCCCAAACATTTTGGCCACCTTCTGTAGTACTTTTGCAATTCTATTAAAAAAATCTTTCATTTCCTCGATACAATACCATTGGTTTTTGGATTTGAATTCTTTTGTGTACAGGGGATAGACAAAATGATCGGGATGTGTAAAATGTTCGTTTATGTGTTCAACTTGGTGTAAGTTTTCCCATTGTGCATAAAAAAATTAAAAAATTTCATTGTTGCTTGATAAACTAGTAGGTAATAAAATATAGCCATTTTGAAACTGTTATATTTCCAAGCTTAATGATAGAAATGGAAAGAAATTTCGTTTTTTTGGAAAACGCTAGACATCACTTAAAATCAGTGCTGAAAAATTCATTTCGTCATATCTGTATTCAATCACATATAGCTCATTTTAGAAGCTGAACCTGAGAATAAGGTATATGAAAAACTTGTGCAGCTAGACCAGTTCTGCAAGAAAGTCACGGAAAAAACGATATTTTCCGAATATTTAAGGTAAATGTCACGGACTACCTTCGAAAAATGCCAATGATATTCACGGTGAATATCATTTGGCATTTTGCAAAGGCAGTCCGTGACATTTACCTTAAATATTAGAAAAAAAGCAGGTTTTCCGTGACTTTCTTGCAGAACTGGTCTAGCCGCACAAGTTTTTCATATACCATATTCTCAGTTCAGCTTCTAAAATGTGCTGTAGGTGATTGAATTTAGATATGCCGAAATGAAATTTTCAGCACTGCTTAAAATTGATTACAAGAATAAATATTATAACGATTAGTCTATGTCTATTAGTCTATTGCTTGCCAGGACGCGAAAAAACATCGAATAAACCAAAATCAATATATATAACGTATCAGAACATTTGCTTTGCATGTATTGTTTCTACAGTTCATGAATTTCAAAGAGTTGCTCAATTCATTCAAGATGTATCAACGTAGCATATACAATCGAATATTTGTATCGTTATACATTATAAATAACCATTTCACCTAAATAAAGGATTGATGGTACCTTTTCTAGGGCTGTCTATATCACAATATCACGCTGCTCATAATACCAAAGATAGCACAGAGCCATCTAAAAACGCATATATTTATTGAAATAATGCTTGATATAGTATGCAACAGTATTGGTACAATGTAGTTTTCTTAATAATCCTAGAATTTTAAACGCAGTTTTGTTAAAATTAAAAATGTCCAAAGTAGCCCCATCCAGTTCTATATGAGATGTGTTAGATTGGTGTATGAACAACTTTTTTGTTTATTGATGGATTTAGCATCCTTACCAACATACATACTCACGATTATTGTGAGTAAAAATTCTGGAAATCCATTGACTACTCTGGGAGTTATAATGTCATAAAGTTGAAAAACCATGAAAAAGTGTATAAAGAAGTCCCGCACGACGACGGTAGTAAGTTAAACAAAAAGTGGACAAAAATCGTAAAACACGAAAAAATTTTATTTGTCGAATATTTTTATTTCCGATTCATCCAGATAGCCAAAGCTAGAAATCAAAAGTTAAATAGTAGTTCTTCTAAACAAGGGACACCAATTGTTGTTTTGTTGGGAAATCTAAGAGTTCTGGAGAGTCAAATTTGAGCAATTAGTATACAGATTTAACTTTTTTGCGCTCGGTCCCGAAAGGGTTAAAATTATTTAAATTTTTTTTTATTCTATTCTATTTTCTTATTGCCTCCAAAAAATAAAGTTTTTCTTATTCGATTTTAGAATTTTCGACTATACAGCCTGGATTCGCTGGTTGGGTCACGATTGCGCCCCGATTAGCGAACCGTGTTCATTCGTTGGGTCAACTGACAATTGATCAGAATGCTCAAGACATACGCAAGTGACAGGAAATACGTCACGAAACACTCACATTCTTGCACAAACGTTCTGTATATAGGAGCTGCGATGCGACGGCGGTCAGACGTCAAACTCGTTTTGACATCGATTTTGACATTGACAGTGCTTTTTAGTTGGGTTTTGCCCCAACCAGTGAACATTCAACCATCGAGACAGTCCATCTAGCGAGCCCCCAACGAACGAATCGGCACTGTATTGTTATCTTTGTCATGAGGAATTTCTGTCAACCAATTTTTTTTTCAATATCCTTAGCTGTGTAATTTAGTTTGGTAGTGTAAATCAGTGTAAGTACAGTTAATAGCATTATAAACTTTTCAATTAGTACGAAAATGAAGAAAAAAGAAAAAAATTAACGACCCTTTCGACAACGATACATATATTATTTGAAAGACGGTGTACTTCAACCAGGTCTCAGGTATCAGTTGGTCGACTCCAGAGGCATGTTCTCCTCCATTTGGGAAATTTGTGCCAGTGGTCTAGTGGAGAATTTTACGTTTGATGAAAAGTTTTCCCCGACTGAAGTGGAAATCGAACCTACACTACAAGGTTTACAAAACGCCCACACGACTGGCGCCGCTAATCGGAGACAAACCGGACATAAAAAGCTTTGCGCACAATTATGAGTATTAGATTTTATGGCCCATATAGCCACAGCTGTACAAGCGTTAGTATTCAAAATGGTCATGCTGAAGGTGAAGGGTTCGATTCCTGATCAGTTCAGAAACTTTGACTTTCTTGAGCATAGAATATCTTCGGGCCTGCCACACGATTTACGCATACACAATGGTCATTGGCAGAAGAAACTCTCAGTTAATAACTGTTGAAGTTCTCATAAAACATTAAACTGAGAAACGTGCTTTGTCCTAGAGGGGATGTTACGCCAAAAAGAAGACGAATGTTTTAGAAAACACCCCATCATGATGAAGAGAACGAAGCTGCTGACAATAACACTAAATAATTTAATAAAATAAAATTGTAAATTTTTAAACAAGGCCATAAACCTGGATAATTATTATCCATTAGACATGACAAATATTTGGCCAAACAATGACCAACACAACGTGAATCATAGCAACCTTGGATGAATGTCGAACTTCGATGACAAATATTTGGCATAATGACAAACAGTCTAATGGCAACTTAATGTATTTTTCTTTATGCTTCTCGCCGAAATGTTCGTCAAGGTACTGCTTCCACCGTTTACATTCATTAATCTTAGCAAAATAACATCCGAGCATTGCCACTCCAAAACACGGTAAAATAGGCCATGTTTGACTATAGATATTTTTCAATTTGAATGAGATTTTGTTCATCCGTTGATTTTGTGATTTTTTGTCGACTTGCTTTATCCCGTTGTTGAGGCTGCGGTGCCATGAGCCTCTGGACTTCTGCTGTGATTCCCTGCTGGGTTCCAATCTAAAGCTGTTGGTACACAGCGTCAAATATGTGTCCAAAAAGAAACCAATGCTCAAACATCTTGGTTGACTCGATCGAATTTTCATTAGTGTCAAACTGATGTTGTTTCTAGAGTTCTTTCCTTGTCAAATATTTGACCTTGTGTACTGTAGGCCTAACGCTTGTTTGCAGATTTTGTTTCCGCTCCTGCGTAGTGTGGCCGACCCACCTCCACTTTCGCTTCACAATTTTTGTCGCAATCGGCTTTTGATGACATCGACGATAGAGCTTCACGTTGGAGATCCAATTGTGAGGCGACCATATACGAATTATATATCGCAGGCATCTATTGATGGAGACCTATAGCCGTGGAGTGTTCTCCACTGATACACACCAAGTTTCACTGACGTACAGCAGCACAGTTTTCACGTTCTAGTTGAAAATTGGGATTCTGGTTGTCGACTATAGTTTCTTCAATTTCATCTGAATCAATTTCTCTAGGCTCTCACCTTTTACATTTACGATCGTCAGTTTGAACATTTTTAAATTATGATAATATTTTCGAGATTCGGCTCTACGCCAGCTGCCTATTGAAGATTAAAAAAAAAAAATAAAAAACGATATAAAATTTTTGTAATCTATCAAACATTTAGGTAACAGATTTACTTTTTATCCACATTCCGCAGGACTGGCCCCTGAGTTACACCGAGCGACAGAATGGAACCCTGGTCGGGCGCGGTGTGGCCTTCGAACTGCTCGAGTTCCTCATGGAAAAGTTCAAATTCAACTACACGCTGGTAATGCCCGAGCACAACATTGTGGGCTCGAGCAACGACATGCAGGGAAGTATCATCGAACTGTTGGCCACCGAGAAAGCGGACATTGCCGTAGCGTTTCTACCCATCCTGGCCGACGCCCGCCAGTACATTCTCTACTCGGCCGGGCTGGACGAGGGCGAATGGATGATGATTATGGTCCGTCCGATGGAGTCGGCCAGCGGATCTGGCTTGTTGGCTCCCTTCAATAGGGACGTTTGGATTTTGATTCTGGTATCGTTGCTGGCCGTCGGTCCGATCATCTACGGAATGCTAATTGTGCGGTACAAAATGACCAAAGACAAGGAGCAGGTTTTGTACACATTGCCCCACTGCGTTTGGTTTGTGTACGGTGCACTGATGAAACAGGGCAGCACCCTGTCACCAACGGGAGGTGAGTACACTAAAATCGATTATTTTATTCAAGTATCTCAAGGCTAAGTAGTCTCCCACAGGACCTAAACTTAAAAAAAATGTATGGGGACACAAAAACATTTTTTTTTAATAAAATATGCTATATAGTACGGACCCGATTTTGTCAGCCCCATCTGGCGACGAACTTTTTGCTGGAATTAAAAGGTACGAAACTGATTACACTCATTCGAAGTATAAAATTGTTGAAAGTGTATCGATTTTTTAAAGATTCCCGATGCAAAAATGTATACTGACTGGATTGTGTTCAAAATTTCAGCCATTTAGTTGCCAATATGCTTCTCAAAGCTTCTACAGAGATTCCTGTAATAGTTTCTCAATATACTTTCCTATTAATTTAGCGAATCCAGTAATGAATTCTTTCAGAGATTTCGTCAGGAATGGTTTCTGTTAGGAATTCCCTCAGATTCGCCAAAATACGATTCGGGGATATCTCAACTGATTCATCCAAGATTCTATCCACAGATTCCACAAAAATGTTCAATGATTTTTTTTTTCGGGGTTTATCCAAGTTTTTAAGGATGTTCAAACTTTTAAGAAACTCATTTTTTTAATTCTGCATTCGTTGTAGTCATTATTTGTGCAATAAAATGTTACGTTACCTAGTCTAACCCATCCATATCCGTGAACGTCTGTGAATCTCAGAGCCATTCCAAAATACCTTTGAGATATTTCAGTATTACTAAACTTCTACATCTCGAATTTTCAAGAGCACAAATCTGAAGAGCCAAATAACGGGTCGTGCTGAAAAGTTGATCGATTGATCACCAGAGATAACACTTTGGCAATAATTCTAGGAAAAACACTATCCTACAAATTTTCTGAACATAACATTGTAGTAATAAGCTTCTGAACTGAGTTATAGTCAAATGAGTCGAACAATTGTCAGGTAAGTGGAAACATTCTTGGTTGTGTGACTCAAAACAGTAAAAAAGATATTATTACAGCTGTAGACTCCATGTAATACATTGAGGACAGTGTGTCGATTCTGAATATCCCGAAACTATGTCATAATCTCTGATTGTATTCTGTTAGCTTCAGTAAGTGTAATAGATTATGCAACATAGCTGTATATTGCCAAAACAGAAACATCAATTGTTGTAGATGCTAGATTCTAAACATCATAATAGATTAGGAGACCCCAGCTGATCTGATGATGTCCATTGATTGATAGATTACATATCGTAGCTTTGTTTAGGGGAGACTAGGTAAACTTGATCCTTTTTTTCTTAATTTGCCTGTAACTTAAAAAAACACAAAACTTAACCCAATTTTCGCACAGAATGGTAGGTAAACATCTATTGTTAGATCATAATAGCAGAAGGACTTTAAATTATTGTTAAAGTTTTCAAAACAGGAACTTTATGGAGGCATGTCATATGATGTATTTCACAAAAATGGGTCATACTTAATCCCCTTTTCAGCACATGATTCATTTAACCCTTTGGAGCCGGAAGGGTCAATATGACCCCGGCGATGAAACCGAGCATAACAAACGTGTTCGACACCAGCGAGGTTGGAACAACAATTGAAAAAATCGGCTTCAAAGGGTTATAGAGAAAATAACTTCAGAGGCTTTCTATTCATTTTCTTTTCAAGTTTTATTTCAAATTGTAAGTTTTCTTTAAATTTTTAAGAATATGTCGTATTTTGGAAATGGGAGACTTGATCCCTCTTTTCATGATGTGTACTAAAATAAAAATTATCCGAAACATTTTATTATTGAATCTACTAGAATTTCAAGTAAATAGAGACTTTCGAATAGAATTTTATAGTTTGGATGACCTAGAATATCCAGAAAAATATTCTGCCTCATATTTTGCCCTTTTTATGCCGTTGATCATAAAAACTACAGAAATACGTAGAAAAAACTCTATAATGATACTTGGAAAAATTCCGGCTTCAAATGGTTAAATGGGATTCTTGAAAGAAAACAATTTCTCAAGAAACCTTGGATCAATATTTAGCAAAAACCATTCCAGTAATCCAGGGCCTCGTCGACAATTTACCAGGCACGAATATCATCAGAAATAAGGTTCAGACTTAGTTGAGAATTCGAATTCTCAAAGAGCATTGTCCAAAAATTTCCAAGAATTACAATTTAAAAGCGAATCAGCTTGCGAGAAATATCAAAACTTGCGTCAGTTGATGTATATGTATATTTGCTTTATATGTCATGGCAAACGTATTCGTTATTGGATTACAGATAATAAAGCTGCAAACGAACAGTTTGTGTTGAATATTTGGATATTTATAGTGGAAATGCAGGGTTCTAATTATGCCCCGCAAACCCCTATTACATGGCGACCGTGAGAAGACCAAATACCTCCATTAGACCTGTTCACTTTTTTTGACCTACCCGTGTCACATCAAATTATCAATCCACATGCAAAAACAAGGCTTCAGTCCAAAATTGAGCCAAATTGTTAAAGGTTTAGAGGTGTATCAAATCGATTTTGTGTTTTTAGCCGTTTTCACAGAAATTCATAAAATTGCTGCGAAAAGGTGCCGGAGATACCGTTAGGATATAGTTAGAACAATACTCTACAACTTTGCCGAAGACACTTACTTACCTTACCGGTCAGGCTAAGGCCGGGGTGGCCTCTGCTGTACATAGTAGCCGCCTCCATTCCACTCGGTCCATGGCTGTATGTCTCCAGTTCCGCACTCTGCGTAGGGTCCGCAGATCGTCCTCCACTTGGTCGACCCACCTAGCTCGCTGCGCTCCACGTCTTATTGTACCGGTCGGATGACTCTCGAGAACCATTTTAGTCGGGTTGCTATCCGACATCCTGATGACGTGACCCGCCCACCGTAGCCTCCCGATTTTCGCGGTATGGACGATGGTTGGTTCTCCCAGCAGCTGATGCAGCTCGTGGTTCATTCGCCTTCTCCAAGTCCCGAAGACACTACGGTGTTTAAATTGCGTATTTCAAAGTTATTCAAAAATTTTCGTTAAAAAACACGAAAAAATACAACATTTTTACGATGTTTCATGTAAAAGTCATGTAAGTTTACATTGTTTTACGTGACTAATTTAATGAGCTATTGCTCCTATGTGTTACGAACATTTCGTTTATACATCATTTTAGTGTAGGAAATCGTTTTCATTGACTAATTATCAAAAGTTTGCCACGTTGATACTAAAAATTGTACAGAGTTGCCAGCACAAAATTGTTGCGATATTAAAGAAATGGTGTGTGTACGCGCGCGATTCACAAACAGATTAAAATAAACTTTATTGACTAAAAGTACAATTAATAAAACGTGTGAATCACTTGCTATCGCAAACAAACTAAACTGATGACGTTGCTCCTTCTTCGACCTCCACTCACATTCAGGTGACGTCTCTTAAGCTGACAACTGTCAGCCTTGCAGAGCCCTTGTGGCGAAGTCGTGGAGGGGCTCCCAACACCTCCCCCCTTTTAGAAAAGTTGGTAAGGTTCATACCTCACGGGCGGTCTACGAACCCTCGTAGACTGGCGTGTGGGAATCGGTTGATGATTTCGGTTGCTTGTGGGACGGCGTTGGGTTTCACGTTGATTAGGTTGCTGAAGTTCTCCAGGCGGGGCAGGTCGTTGCCCGGTCTCCGGCGGTGAGGCCGAACTCAGGCCGCAATCGTCCAGCAAGATGCTCAGAGGGACTTCAGGTTCCGCTGACGACTGTTGATGCTGCAGGTTCTCGGACTGGTAGCGTGTTCTAAGCTGGTTGCAATGCGATCTTATCAGTGTTTGCCTGGACAACAGCCAAACGTTGTACATAACTTTGCCTATGCGTTCCATGACCTGTCCTGCTTCCCAACTCCATTTGTTGTTTCTGAACACCTTAGCCCAAACAAGATCTTTCGAGCTATATGTTCTTTCCTTCGCACCGTGCTTCAAATTGAATTGTTCTTCCTGCTTGGTGTTTTCGTTTTTGTGGTACTGTGTAGGTGGACGCAATAGGGCCAGAGAAGTTCGTACTGGTCTACCAACCAAGAGTTCTGCCGGCGATTTCCCACCAGGTGCGCTGCGACATGGTGTTGACCGATAGCATTGTAGGAAGGTGTCGATAGCTTCATCCAGCGTTTCCCCTCCGGCGGTGATTTTCTTTAGCGATCGTTTAAAGGTGTCTACGAACCTCTCAGCGAGGCCATTCGACTGCGGGTGGAAGGGTGCAGTCTTGAGGTGGAGAATGGCATTTTTCTCGCAATACGATTCGAAATTGTCGCTAGTAAATTGTGTGCCGTTATCCGTTACCAGCAATTCAGGAGTTCCGAATCTGGCGAAAATACCCCGAAGCATGCGGACGGTTGCTGTGGTTGTGATTTCCTTGGTTCTTGTCCGAAGGCGCCTGACGCTTCGGTTTCGCTCGCCTGGTATGAGCAATCGCATTCACCGACGATGTACAGCCTTCCACTAACACCGTGTCCTGTTTCAGGTTGACTAAGCTGTTGCATTGCTCAACAACCTGCTGCAGGGTCAAATCTGCCGATTCGTTGAATTTGTTGATAAGGCGCATCCGAATTTCCGCCTCCTGCTTGGATTTAAGGCCACAAACGTAGATGAGGCACTTAAATTGTTCTTCCGTCAACTCCGAAAGCTTGAAGTCGACGCAGGCTTTATTCACCTTACAGGAGTAGGCAAGGTAGTCATTTTAGTAGAGTAGTAGAGGTTTTGAAGATTTCGTGCGAAAACATTGCGCGTTCATCCCAAAATAAGGCGTTTTTGTGGATTGGAAGACCGTGGATAAAGTGCAATGGCGGAGAACAACGGAGGTTCAGCGTCAGGAGGACAGCCGCAGCCGACAAACATGTCCGAAGCTGTGGTGCAAATCCTGATTAACTAGCAAATCCTGATGAGACAGCTGGCCCAGCAGCTGACCGCCACGCAGATTGCCGTCAACAACTTGTCCCGCGACGAATCGGTGCTGGATTCCCTGTCAAGCAACATGGCGGAATTCGTCTACGATAAAGACAATGGGCACACATTCGACGCTTGGTTTTCCCGCTACATCGACCTATTCGACAAAGATGCCGGAAAGCTTGATGACGCTGCAAAAGTGCGACTTCTTCTACGAAAGCTGAGCCCACCCGATCATGAGCGATACAACAGCTTCATCCTACCGAAGCTCGCTCGGGAGTTCACCTTTGAGGAAACGGTAGCTAAGCTGAAATCGCTGTTCGGTGCGACAGTCTCCACCTTCCGACGCCGGTATAACTGCCTGCAGACTACGAAGGAGGACGGGGATGACTACCTTGCCTACTCCTGTAAGGTGAATAAAGCCTGCGTCGACTTCAAGCTTTCGGAGTTGACGGAAGAACAATTTAAGTGCCTCATCTACGTTTGTGGCCTTAAATCCAAGCAGGAGGCGGAAATTCGGATGCGCCTTATCAACAAATTCAACGAATCGGCAGATTTGACCCTGCAGCAGGTTGTTGAGCAATGCAACAGCTTAGTCAACCTGAAACAGGACACGGTGTTAGTGGAAGGCTGTACATCGTCGGTGAATGCGATATTAAAGAAATGGTGTGTGTACGCGCGCGATTCACAAACAGATTAAAATAAACTTTATTGACTAAAAGTACAATTAATAAAACGTGTGAATCACTTGCTATCGCAAACAAACTAAACTGATGACGTTGCTCCTTCTTCGACCTCCACTCACATTCAGGTGACGTCTCTTAAGCTGACAACTGTCAGCCTTGCAGAGCCCTTGTGGCGAAGTCGTGGAGGGGCTCCCAACATGTGTGTGTTGATCTGCGGTTCACAAGAGTTTCCTATAGTAAACAGAGTAACCAAAGGCGGTAAGTGCAAGAAAGTGTTTATTGTTTGAGATGAATGTGTAGTGTGATCACGTCATGGCCATGGCAGTTGAAGAGAATGCTCTAGACGTCTCCATTAAGCACATCCTTTGAAGATGGCTTAATTTTGAATTGATTCTTACTTCGCCCTTTTGCCGTTAGCCGAAAGATCGATGTTTGCTCTATCTGATAACGGTCTTAGTTTTTGTGAATAAGCTGATGGGGGCTCAGGAGCGACGTGTGAAATCATTGTTTACCAAAGCTTGTATGTCCTTTTCAAATGTTGCTCCAGAATTGAGGGTTTACTGGGATTTACCGAGAGGCCATTATGGCAACACCAACTCTCAACTACCTGACTAGCGCTTTGCATTAGGTCGAGAAGAATGCAGATAGATACACATATCAACTAACGGTGTTAGGTAGTCGTCGGCAAAACCAGTAGGAATTCCGCTATGTATTCTGCTAATGTACTGCTATGCGGTTCTACAAAAGTGGGAACACGTCCCCCCCTTGGGGGCATCCACTTCTTAATCGCTGCATGGCGCAATGTCAAGAAGAGATGTCAGTTTTTCTAATTCAGTAAATTTTAGTCGGTAAATCCAATTAGAAATCATCAAAGGTTGTTAAAAACACCCTCGATATCTAAGAAAACACCCAAGCAAGATTGTTTTTGAGTGAATAATTTTTCGATATCATTATCATCCTTGTTTAAAAGAGTCACAGTGGACTTTCAGTGGACATGAAGACATTGACCAAATAAACATGGGGTCGAATATAAATGACGCTGAATGACGAACTGACGAACTGACGAATATAAATGAAAAATGCTCAGCAATTCAAAAGGGGAGAAAGTTGACTGTCAACCAGAGATGCCAGATGATTTTCTGTATCACTCGTTCAAAAATCTGTATCCCATACAAATGTAAAATCTGTATTTCATATAAACGTTGTCTGTACAGATGCTCAAAAATCTGTATAATACAGATAAATCTGTATATATGGTATCTCTGCTGTCAACTGAGAACAAATTGCGTCTACACCCAAACGTGCCCAAACCATCATTTGGGTTATGAGTCCGGAATGCCTAAAAAGAAGTTTTACCCTCATGGATTTCTTACCTATATGGATTTAATTTATTACCTAAATGGATTTGAAGATTGCAAAGAAGTTTAAGAAGTGCGAGTGGCTTGGAGATTTAAAGGGGGTCATGCGGGGTTTCAGAGGGCTTTCAAGGGAGTTTCAGGAAGGGGGCTTCTGGGGCGTTTTCGGGAGGTTTCGAAGGGTCTCAGTTGCGTTACATGAAATCCGATGGGGGTTTAGGGGTAGTTCAAATGCAATACGACCATTGCACGGAAGAGAAAATTGATGATTTATATTTGATTACTTTTGAAGTAATCTCTAGTACATTACCATGAGATTATCCGAAAACGGATTGTATTTTCGAAAATAATACTAGGGTAGGTAATCAAAATTTGAACCAAATTGCGGCTTTCTGAAGCAGTGCAAATTTTAAGTGATTTTTTCTCCCACATGGAAATAATTTACTACGGCAAAATCGTATGTACATGAAAGCCAAGGTATAAGCTTTCTGTTAAATGGTAAAAAGTTTGTATTTGCACCGAATTTCATTTTAATATTTGATTTTTTATCAACAATGATTTTAATCTTAATTTGAACCATCGTAATCATAATTTGAACCTATTTTAATCTTAATTTGAACTACTGCCGGCAGCAGCTCGAGCAACTCACAAAACAGCCAATTCCATGCTAAACAATGAAAAATCACATGAATTTGCTAATTCTCATACCTATTTTTCATTAGGCAGTGGAATCTCAACTCAGAATGTTCGAAATTCTTTAGGAATTTACAAACTAAATTTGGATTTTTTCATCCCCCAAGAGTAAACAAAGCAACCACTAGCGCAATCTACAGGCCAACACTAGAAGCTCACCCACGTTTACTAGTTCAAATATAGATTACAAATGGTTCAACTTAAGATAACATTCTCCAAGCAAAAATCACTTAAATTTGATAATTTTATGACAAATAATGCGGAATATTATTCAATTGGTCGATTGTACGATAAATAAGCTTTCATTTGACGTGTTCACATATTGCGTGTGATACAATGCATGAGCTGAACGAGTGCACCGAAAATGTGCTTTCTCGTGGGGCGAATGGGTGAAATCACAGTGATTTTTCAATTGCCTGTTTTCCATGACAAAAACGCTTTTTTCAATGCTTTTAAAGTCCATGTTATCAGGTTATATTACGGAAAGCTGTTTAACATCTTATTCGGGACAATATTTGCCTGAAAAGTACGTCGTTTAAATGAATTTTGAAATGGTTCAAATTAA
Organism: Aedes albopictus; assembly: GCF_035046485.1. Classification (NCBI taxonomy): domain Eukaryota; kingdom Metazoa; phylum Arthropoda; class Insecta; order Diptera; family Culicidae; genus Aedes; species Aedes albopictus. Next base: position 437,728,693 of record NC_085138.1, read on the forward strand.
GATTACAATTTGACTAGTTCAAAGTTTGATTTCTTACCCTATCAAGAGAATATCAATAAAAAAAAATCAATCAATAAAGTTATGGCCTTATATTAAAATTAAAAACAATTTGAAGTCTGATCATTGGATCTTGAGTCTGTCTATAAAATTAATATTTTTTGCCTACAACAATGTGCAGCAGACTCTTATTAAAAACATCTAAAAAATTTCAAATAAAATTGCATAGTGTTCATTCCAATACGAAACTGTGAACATTTTTTTCTCATTTTTCATTAAATTTCAGTAATTATTCATTATTCACATTTCTCCAAAAGTTTCTACAGATTCTTCAAGAAGGATTTAGTGATGCCTCCAGGAGTTTCATCATTGATTTTTAGAAGACCTCTCAGGAATGTTTTGACAGTAGTACTCTTAGGCATAACTCCAGAAGTTCCTTTAGAAGTTCTTTCAGGGAGTGTAGAATTAGCAACTAGTTTATACATTTATACGTTTATACATCATTTTAGTGTAGGAAATCGTTTTCATTGACTAATTATCAAAAGTTTGCCACGTTGATACTAAAAATTGTACAGAGTTGCCAGCACAAAATAAAACAAAGTTACCAATGATTAAAACGTCATTACACTTCTTTGTCTAATCTGCATTAGTTTCAAATTGGTGCAGATAATAGAAATACACTAGAACTCCAATGGCGCTGTAGTCACTTTTCTAAATTAATTATTTTAATAACTTTAATTGCAATAATTTACAATTTTTAAGTGTCCTTCATGTAGAGTACCTTTTGTTTTGGTAAACAAAATTAACTTGACACTTATAGTACCGCTGCTGACGCTGTAAGGGCGTGGCAAACTAGATGTTAGTCACACGAACAGTCGCGGCATTGAACTTCTGTGGCTAGTTATTCTACTGTGCAGATGGTTGGGCATGAGATTGTCGATTCCAAGATTCAAGGTTTGAGTCCTGGAATAGGATTTTTTCCAGCTATAAGTTAATGAAACTACGCCCTGCATCTTATTGGAATTTGGCATCATAGCCTTTTTTCGAAACCGTAGAGTGCATAGTAAGAATGAAGTTTCCTTTCATCGTGTAGTTGTGTTGATTTGTGGGTAGAAAGATACAAGTAAGCTCCACCCACAGTTGTCTGAAAAATGTTGCATCCAGAAGCAGTTCCATCATCGTATTGAATTGTTTTAGCTAAATTGATCGTTATCAAACAGATGCTCAATATTTCGCCCAGCTGATCTCGTCGACACGATGTATTGTCAAAAAGTGAACTAAATATCTAGTTAGTCCTGGAATGGGCTTAATTGGCAGGTCCCGATCATTATTATTTGGGAGATTACGTGTAAGTCATGGCAGAACCTGGGACTTTCTGATCCGCAGGCTCGAGCCTTATCATCTGCACCATTTCTGATACTTAAATCGGAAGACATTAGAATACAATGGCATGACGTCTTAATCATGGGTAACTTTGTTTTAATTCGTGCTGGTAACTCTGTGTGATTTTTAGTATCAACGGGACATACTTTTGATAATTAGTCAATGAAAACGAATTCCTACACAAAAACGATGTGTGGACGAAATGTTCGTTACACAAAGGAGTAATAGCTAGTTAAGTTAGTCACGTAAAATAATGTAAAATTACTTGACTTTTATATGTAAAATCGTAAAAATATCGTGTTTTTTCGTGATTTTTTAACTAAAATTGTTGAATAACTTCGAAATACGCAATTTAAACACCGTAGTGTATTCGGCAAAGTTGTAGAGTATTGGTCTAACTATATCCTAACGGTATCTTCGGCACCTTTTCGCAGCAATTTTGTGAATTTCTGAGTAAATTTCTGTGAAAACGGCTAAAAAAACACAAAATCGATTTGATACACCTTTAAATCTTTATCAATTTGGCTCAATTTTGGACTGAAGACTTGTTCTTGTATGTGGATTGATAGTTTGATGTGTCACGGAGAATCGGAGAAAAAAAGTTTCAAAGTGAACAGGTCTAACCTCCATGAATTTTATAAAAAGTTTGTTTAAATGACTTTATCAAAAAATCAGGAACTACTTGAGATTTTCTACCAAGATTTCCATTCGACTTAAACTGTTTTAGGGATTTTCGTGAAAAATCTTCTAAGAATTCGATAAGAAATTCAACAAAAACCTTATTTTGGATCGTTCCAGAATCTCTTTAAGGATTTTACCATAAATTTACGAGCCATTTAACTAGTATTTCAATCAGGTTCTTTCGAAGATGCAAGAAATCTTGGCTTGATTTCAAAATCTATTGAGAAAGTTTATTCAAACATTTCTGTAGGATTGTTTGTCCCTAAAATTTACGATCAACATTGTGGAAGTATAATGAAACCCTTTTTCATCTGCAAAATTGATCAGCAGGTCCTGAACCTTCAGACCCTTGTTCTTTTTTTTTTGCCTTACGCCCTAATGAACATTATTTCAGTATAGTTTGAATTGGATGAGCTTTTTAAATGTTATTTCATTCAATTAGTTAGTGGGTGGGGGTAGCCCGTGCATTCGTTTATACGAAACACCAATCTAGATACCAACAGGACAATTATGTTGGTAAATTACTATCCTGGGGTCTAGTTATTGAGAGCTCAAGTTTTCCCAGCCTACGGAAAAACGAAACCGCGCGCGCGCTTCTGTCGTAGTTTATTTTTAAATTCACTCCGAGAATACGCTAACGGGAAATATCAGGCTCTTTTATTTGCCCCGGAGGAAAATGAAAAACCATGATAATTACAAAGCACACAAATGGGATTAACGGGGAGTAGCTTTGCAACTGTAAACTGATGGCACACCCATTCAAAGATGTAGACCCCACGATAGTGTGTTGTTGCGTAAACATTCCCTTTTCTGGTGCATATGGGGACGCTGCTGTTGTTCGATGGCGGAATGCACATGTTTTATAATGATTGCTTTCCATCAGAGATATGTACCTACCAGTAAACTTCAGCAAATTGTTTGAATCGATAAAATTGCTTTAATGAAGTCATACATTATTTGTCATTTAGCAAAGAGGACACCACAGACTGGCGACATAGATATGGAAAATAATATGGACAACGTGGAAAGATCACCATCGATGACCACGTGGTTGCTTCTTATTGCACTTAGTAGTATAAATTTCTAATGGAGTCATCCATAGGGTTCAAGGTTGTACTGGATCAAATTACTTTATTAAGAATTTAAGTATTTGAGGTTTAGCATATTCTGGAGAATGCATATTACATATTAAGTTATTATTAGTGCATATAAATTCAAGCATATGCGACGTACACTTTTGACGTTCTGAATGTATACCCAGAAAGGACTTCTTATATAACCACAAGAACATGACAAATATATCCTTTTCTTATTTGATAGAAAAAATAATTCAATCTCATTCCAGATTCCACACGCATCCTGTTCGCCAGCTGGTGGATATTCATAACCATACTCACCTCTTTCTACACGGCCAACCTGACTGCTTTCCTGACGCTGTCCAAGTTCACGCTGCCCATCAACAATGCTGAAGACGTTCGTAAAAAGGAGAAACAATTTGTCACCATCCGCGGCAATGCCATCGAGTATGCCATCAAGAACGTAAGTACCGTACCATAAATTTCACGAAAAAAGAGATCCCGAATTCACTGGAATAAGTGGGCTCGACAAATCACAAAATAAAAACGAACATGGACAAATTGATCAGGTTGTTGTAGTAGCACCTGCTCACGACGTGCAACGTGATTAATTATTAATCGGTCCAAGTTGGGGCGAGCTTTCGACGCCGCCGCTTGATGAGCCCCCATAAATTATACCGTCGTTTTAGATACCGTGTGAACATGGTAAATATTTAATCAGGTAAACTACGGTACACCCAAGTGCCGCATTTCTGAGGTACGAGATTTCTACTCTACTGTCTGCCCTTCTTTATTGAAATCAAAAATCAACAAGCCCCACCGTCTACCTACCTACACGGACGATAGGAAATAATGGTACACGTGGTTGGCGTTAGTGTAGACCAAAAATAAATAGAATTTTTTATCAGATCTACCGCACCTTTCCATCCTTACCATCAATAGCCGATGAACAAGACAACATTGGTTAATGTATAAATCAATGTTCACCGAAAACGAGAAAATTTCGGTGTTACAAACTGGGAGAAAATAATAACATTTGCAGATAGGGGTAGGCGGGGCATAATGAGCAGGTGGGGCATAATGAGCACCTCGTATTTTCACTGTAAATCTGCAAATTAACAAAACAAATTGCTTGATTGTAGCCTTATTATCTAAAATCCAATGAGTTGATGACAAAACATTAGTCAAAAAATCCGTTTACCTTGAAAAATTAATCAAAATGCGTAAAGTGGTCATGTACTGGGAAAATATTATAAGAATCAGGTGACCTAAAATAAGGTTTTGGGTATCGAAATAACAACTTAGTGGGCATCTATCGATTTTCTTGATATTCCCTAGGCCAATGAAATGTATTTGTAACACTTTTCAACTATTTGTATAATTATTTTGTTGTAAAAATATGCTTCAAAGAGTTGGTAGTAGGGTGGGGCAGAATGAGCAACTAGTGAAAAAATAATGAAAATGGTAAACATCGTCAACAAACAAATTTTATTTTTGGTTTTCTCTGTTTTGATGCATATAGTAAGGTTTTGTCTGTAACTTTCAATTTATTAGCTTGAAAATTTCAGTATCTGTATATTATTACCGTTTAAAAATTCCTCAATGAAAGACTCATTGGAACCCCACAGTTCCCTACAAATTTAACCCCGTAATCCCTTCAAATTCTCATTGATTGTTGCCGGTATGCTTTATCATTGACAAGAATAGTAAATTAGCATTTGATCGTGTACAAAACTGATATTGATCATCCTGCCCCACCTAGGATGCTCATTATGCCCCACCACCAAAACGCAACTCGCTATTTTATACGTTTTTAAAAACATAAAATTCTACAACATTTATAAATTTATTCGGAATTTCAACGATTAGCCTTTGTCAGTTAAGGTTCAAATGAGGATTGAACGTTAAAATTACACATTGGTTGCACTTAATTTACTGGATTTGGTGGCAAAATGCTTAAGCTGCTCATTATGCCCCGCCTACCCCTACATTTCCCCATAAGATTATAATCATTTACTTTGTTCTATCGAGTTATGTTTGAAATTTTGTAGGAAAACATGCAGTCAATGCCGGGTTCTTTTATTAGACTATTTTTGACATAAGAGGAAGTAAACGGATTCAGGAGTTCATCGTAGTGCTGCTTCCACCTTTCAATCACCTTATCGGCCTAAAAAGCGACAGAGCAAATTTCGCTTTCGATTGCAAGATACGAGTCCTAAGCCGATCACAAAGTCCATATAGGCCTCCTTCGCAGCTGCAATATGTACTTTTTTTTGTTTCACTTGAAACGTTTTTGTCACATGCCACAAGTATTTCAAGTGTAAACTAATTCTCGGATACTTTTTCAAAACGACGTATAATACACGCAAATCCTATGCTGATACGTCGTTTTGAAAAAGTATCCGAGAATTCTTCATTAATTTCAAACACATCCCCATCCATCCCTACCTTAACACTAACAATATTTAGGCACACGTCTGTCTCTACCCGCAATCATATACTCATATACTAGTTGAATTTATTGTCACGCCTCCGCATGTCATCGTTGTCTCTCTCTTCAGTATAGCAAAATTTTCTTCTATTGCTCTTCGGTCGATGTCGATGAGATCAACATCATCCGAAAAGCGAGACCTCCTCATCGCTCCTTCTAGTTCAATTTTGAATATTTCTATAATTAACACACCCTAGTATATGCACCTTCTTGTAGATTGGACATATAAGGCCATTCAACCAACTGCAATTCTTCGTACTCTCATATCTTGATAAGAATGTTGTGTATTGATTGATGTTGCTGCTCTCTTCTGCACTTGAAAAGTTAGACCGGGATCTCGCCTTTCCCTGCAGTATTGCAGTTTTTCAGCTCCTTATGGGCCTTACTCACCTTACCGATCAAGCTAAGGCCGGGGTGGCCTCTGCTGTACATAGTAGCCGCCTCCATTCCACTCGGTCCATGGCTGTTTGTCTCCAGTTCCGAACTCTGCGTAGGGTCCGCAGATCGTCCTCCTTATGGTCGACCCACCTAGCTCGCTGCGCTCCACGTCTTCTTGTACCGGCCGAATGACCCTCGAGAACCATTTTAGTCGGGTTGCTATCCGACATCCTGATGACGTGACCCGCCCACCATAGCCTTCCGATTTTCACGGTATGGACGATGGTTGGTTCTCTCAGCAGCTGATGCAGCTCGTGGCTCATTCGCCTTCTCCAAGTCCCGTCTTCCATCTGCACTCCGCCGTAGATGGTACGCAACACCTTCCGTTCAAAAACTCCAGGTAGGGTCCATGTTTCGTGCCCATAGAGGACGACCGGTCTAATCAGCGTTTTGTAGATAGTTAACTTCGTGTTACGGAGAATTTTATTCGATCGTAGAATTCTGCGGAGTCCAAAGTAAGAACGATTTCCTGCCACAATGCGCCTCTGAATTTCTCTGTTGGTATCGTTTTCGGCGGTCACCAGTGAGCCCAAGTACACGAATTCTTCAACCGCCTCGATTTCATCACCGTCGATATAAATTCGGGGTGGCGGGCGCGGTGATTCCTCCCTGGAGCCCTTTGCCATCATATACTTTGTCTTCGACACATTAATGACTAATCCGATTCACCTGGCTTCACTCTTTAGTCGGATGTATGTTTCCGCCATCGTCTCAAATTTCAATAATATCAATATCATCAGCGAAACCAAGCAGCTGAATGGACTTCGTGAAAATCGTTCCACTCGTGTTTATCCCCGCTCTCCTAATTACACCCTCTAAAGCAATGTTGAACAGCAAGCACGAAAGACCATCACCTTGCCGTAACCCTCTGCGAGATTCGAAGGGACTCGAGAGTGTCCCTGATACTCGAACTACGCACATCACTCGATCCATCGTCGCCTTGATCAATCGTATCAGTTTATTCGGCAATCCGTATTCGTGCATAATCTGCCATAGCTGTTCTCGATCGATTGTATCATACGCCGATTTGAAATCGATGAACAAGTGATGTGTGGGCACGTTGTATTCGCGGCATTTTTGCAACCCCTGGCGGATGGCGAACATCTGGTCCGTTGTAGCGCGTTCACCCATAAATCCAGCCTGATTTTGCCCCACGAACTCTCTTGCAATCGGTGATAGACGGCGCCATAAAATTTGAGAGAGTATCTTGTAGGCAGCGCTCAGTAGTGTGATCGCGCGGTAGTTCCCGCAATCCAACTTGTCGCCCTTTTTGTAGATGGAACACACGATACCTTCCATCCATTCCTCCGGTAGTACTTCCTCCTCCCAAATCTTGGTAATGACCCAGTGTAGTGCTCTCACCAGTGCTTCTCCACCGTATTTTAGAAGCTCGCTTGGTAGTTGATCTGCTCCAGCGGCTTTGTTGTTTTTCAACCGGCCAACCTCCTCCTCAATCTCTTGAAGGTCAGGGGCCGGAAGTCTTTCGTCCTGTGCACATACTCCTAGATCTGTTACCACGCCACCTTCGGTACAGCTTCCGCTCGATAACTGGGCTTTGTTGACAGTCCAGTAAACGAGCGCCGCTCGATAACTGGACTGAGCTTCCGGAGCCGGAGGCTATTGTTATATTTTGTTTTGTTTACCGATTTGTAAAATGTGAGGTTATATTTCGCATATTTTTGACAGATAACTGCTTTTTAACTCGACTTTGCCCCAGTTATCGAGCGCCCAGTTAAAAAGCAGTCCAGTTAAAGAGCAGTCAGTTATCGAGCGGATGCTGTACTTGCAACGTCGCCATTGAGGTGCTCATCGTAATGCTGCCGCCACCTCTCGACCACCTCAAGCTCGCTCGTGAGAATATTCCCGTGATTATCTCGGCACATGTCGGCTTACGGCACAAAGCCTCTGCGCGAGCAGTTCAGCTTCTCGTAGAACTTTCGTGTGTCCTTAGCGCGGTACAGCTCTTCCATCGCTTCGCGATCTCGTTCTTCCTGCTGGCGCTTTTGCATCCGGAAGACTGAGTTCTGCCTGCTCCGCGCCTGTCTGTAATGTGCCTCATTCGCTCTCGTACGGTGTTTCAGCACTCTCGCCCATACTGCATTTTTCTCGTTTTTTAACTGTTCACATCAACCCCTCCGTAACTTGACAGATGAGCTCAGTTTCGCGTACCTACTTGCAAATCGCAGATGTCGCTACTGTTCGTACACTGAGGCAAAAGCACTTAGGATTTGCATAAGTTGTAACTTATGAATGGACGATTTTTCTGTTTCATTTCTCGCTTATTTATTTTATAGTTGTTGTGCTTGCGTTTCATATTTACCACTTACGATTGCCATAAGCGGCATGGTTGTGAAAAAACGTGTCCTCAAATGACAAACTTTACGCTCGGATCCAGTGACGTTTCCTTCGGGCTGCTGCATATAAATTGTTTCCTTCGCTTTCCCGGTGAGATACACCGTTTCATATCCACATGCCTCACGTCGTGAGGCTCACGAACATCTTCATCTGGCTAGCAATCGCCAACAATGAACGGAAGGTCCCATGCTTGGCAACCGGCGCGAATATTTCATCATAATTTGGGGTCTCCAGTTAGCCTAGTGTTGAGGCAAGGCTATGGATCGCCAATCCGGAGACGGCGGGTTCGATTCCCGTTCCGGTCGGGAAAATTTTCTCAACTCTCTGGGCATCATGTATCTATGTATTTGCCTCACAATATACAAATTCATGCAATGGCTATCAAAGAAAGCCCTTCAATTAATAACTGTGGAAGTGCTCAAAGAACACAATAAGTTGAAACGAGGCAGGCCAAGTCCCAGTGGAGACGTAGAGCCATAAAGAAGAAAAAGTACTAACATCGTAATCCACGCCGTACTTCTGTGTAAAACCTTGTGCCTCGATCCTTACTTTGTATCGGATGAGGTTCCCTTATGCCTGGTTTACATTGTTCAACTAAAACGAGCATTTCGCTTGCAAATTTCTCAAAAATATTCATTCGAAATTAATTATGTGTTTAGACTCAGCAAACGACTCGAACGGCCACTTGAATGCTCTTGAATGCATCTCAGTTGAAGCAAGTGTTAACATTGTTCAATTCGTGCGGTTCGTAAGTAAACAGAATTGAATTCAGCTCAATTGACAGATTACTTGAATTCAAGTCACATGAATTGCGGGTTCAGACGGGACAAGTGAGATGACTTCGTTTGACTTGAACCAAAAAGTTCAACATGTTCAACTTTCGTTCAAGTCAAGTCAGTTGCTCAAGTGAGATGAATGGTGGTGTTTACATGTTCAATTCACATTCAATTGGGCACTTTCCACTAACTTGAATCAAGTCACTTGCACCATGTAAACCAGGCATTTTCGTCTACCTTGGTCTTGAATAACCACTTGTATCTAATCGATTTCTTTCTGGCTGGTTGGTCAACTAGGTCCCACAGTTACTAGGCAGTTTATCAGTAGTGCTTCGTATTCCTCATTCATGGCAGCTTTCCAAAGCAGCGCATCGTTGCCAGTCCATACTTCTGTTGGAGTTCGGGGATCTCTGATGCCCTGTCCGGCTTTCACACCACGATTCGGATAGGGTTCCTTGTTGATCTAGATTCGAATGAAAATTACGTCACGACTCTTGAATATGGTCTTCCTAACGGTTATACAGCCGATACGCTTTTGCATTTTCTTCAAATCCTACGAAAATTGATTCACTTGATATGGCATCCCATTTCTTTCGCCAATGTTTTAAAACGTGGGCCATGACCTATTCAGGAGTTGGTTTCATTTCGTTGAGAGATCGCTTAACCAAATATGTAGCAGTTGCGACCGCCTCTTCTCAGAAGGATTTCGGTAACTTCGTCTCGAATAATATACAACGTGCTCTCTTTACAATCGAGCGGTTGACACGCTCATACCGTTCTTTCCGGGTTGTAGTCAGCCGACGTTTGGTGTCTGATGCCATGGTTCTGAAAAACATTATTAGCGAACTCCTCACCATTGACAGTTCTCAGAGTCTTCAATTTACGTCTAGTTTGGTTTTCGACCAAATTTTAGAATTTACTAAAAGCATGAATAACTTCGTTTTCAGATTTTCGTTCCAAAAAGTAAGTATATGAAAAATTCCTTTCTTCGGTAACGGCAAACGAGTTTGCTTCTCCATACTGCCCCACTCGCATAACAGTCCCATATGAATAGGAAACCCAGCAAAGATGGGACTGTTTATGCGAGTGGGGGCAGCATAGCACATACGTAATTTTCAAATTCTTCTTTATCGAACGTAACGCCAGACGCTACACCAGACTTCAGATGTTTCAAACTGGATATATTGAGATAACCCATCCTACGATGCCACAGTTGCAGACTTGATGATACAAATGCCAGCGCCATTGTCTTCGTCGTACTTAAATAGACCTTTACGAATATCCTGAACGCCGGTTGCAATTACTGCACCGCTTGGATTGATTACCTTTACACCGTCTTTATTGTAATATTCATGGCCTCTATGAACAATCTAGCTTACTGATAATAGATTATTCGACATCTCCGGAATATACTTCACATTATTGACTTCGATTGGAGATTAATCCTAACTACACTTTGCTGCTAGCTTGACGACCCCAGATGCTTCGATCTTCATCGGTGCCTTGTCTGCTACTAGTACAGTTCCAGTTGTTGGTCGTTGATTCGTCTATAAGTTCTTGTCCTTGGTAAAGTGGTCTGAATCTCCTGAGCCGAAATACCAAGCATTGCTCTTTTCATCATTGTTGGTGGACAGTACCGTGCAGAATGCAGATTGCAGATCCTTTCTTCATTCTGCAATACCTCGCTATATGGACGAATTTGTGGCAGTGCTTGCATTTTGGTCCTGAGCTCACGCTCAGCTGACCTCAGATTGGTTACGCCTTGTTTGCTTTGCATGTACGGGTAGCCGCATAAATCTCATAAAACTATAAACCAGTGCATATGATCTTCTAATTCTAAGCTTAGCTACAGCCAAGTAAACATGAACAAAATAAAATTAACACTTATGTTTTAGGATCGTGTGCTTTTGAAGTTCTTATGATTCGTCCTAATCCCTACTGTATCCCCCAGAGCGACGAGACCCTCAACTCGCTGAGTTTTCTGGTGGACAAACACTTGGTCGAGTTCACCACTAACCTGAACGATAGTGACATCCTCATGACAACGGTATCCAAGAAGAACTACGTCTACGTACGGGACCGTCCGGCCATCGAACATCTGGTGTACAAGGACTATCTCGTCCGCCGCAAGGTGAACCCCATCAACGAACGCAGCCACTGTCCGTTCGCTACGGCTACGACGCCTTTCCTGAAACGGGTTCGCGCCTTTGCCTATCCCAATACCACACGGTGGAACACGCTGTTCGATCCACAGTAAGTTTCGGCTAATGTAATTGGAAAGACTTTATTTAATGCCGTTCTTGGTACCCCACAGACTGCTCAACATGGTCGAAGGAGGCTTGGTGAAATTCAAACTTTTGGAAAATCTACCGAAGGCTGAGATTTGTCCGCAGAATTTGGGCGGCACTGAGCGTCAGCTGAAGAACCGCGACTTGGTCATGACATACTTGGTGATGTTGACGGGCTTTGCCACTGCGATTGCTGTGTTTGTTTCAGAGGTAAAGCAATGCGATGCTAGCCCAGTTTACCGATACTAACTGGTTTCTGCTCTACTCCTAGATGTTCTTCCGCATCCTGAACGAGCGCAAGCTGAGCAAGGAGCTCTCGGAGGCCAATCGGAACCGTTCGACCGAAGGGGTTACCTACGTGAACGCAAAGACGATGGGTTATGGTGATTCACCGCCGCCACCGTACGCGGAAATATTCAGCCGCCATGCCAGCGGTGGTGGAAGCATGTTCGGAAGCAGCATCGACAGCGGTAGTGGTGCCTCGCGGAGGATGATCAACGGCCGGGACTACATGGTGGTGAAGGAACGGAACGGGATCGGTTCGCAGCTCATACCGATTCGGGCACCGTCGGCTGCTATATTTCAGTATACTTATACGAACTAGGCGAGGCGTTGGGATTGGGACTCTTGTGTGGTTAGGCATTTAAGATTTTGAATCTAAGAGTCTGGAATCGGAAGGGATGGAATCTATATATACAAGCAGAATTTCAAAGCCTAAAAAGTGCGATTGGACTGGAGACGTCTTCAAAATTCTTCACAGGTTTAAGACAGCGAAACTCGAGACGAGGCTAAATAATTATGCTTTACTACGACATGATGTCGCTTAAACTTTTTATCAGAGATTTTGATCAACCATAGGTTGTTGATTATAGTTTTGTCAAAGAAATTGTCAATGGCATTTATTGGGTTGGACATTACGGCCGCATATGAATACATTTAACGCAGGAATCGATACATTTCAAGATAACAAGCTTCTTGGCATTGTGATAATCTAGCTTTGAGGATATTGAGTCATTGTAAAAAAAAACAACAACAAAAACATTCAGACCAAAAGTGGTGATTTCATCTTGTAAACCGTAGTTTATTTACGATTTTTTTTTATATCTTTTTTTTCGCGAGGAATGATCATACTTAATAACCATGTATTAATTATAGTGCACTACTATTTAGACAGGAATTTATGAGAATTAAATAGAAGCACGATTTTGTATACCTATGTTATATTGTAATAGTAGATCTAGCATTGCATAACACGCTCGAGTCAAGTAAAGCTTTTCAAGTTCATTTCAGTAATATTAATGGTAGTCTAAATATAAAGTGCCCATCAAGCATTTCTACCAACACTGCATTAGTATGCCAAGAGCAGAGCACACATTTTTTGATTGAGATGTGAGGTTTTGAGAAAACGTTATTTCTATGTTCTATGAGTCGAGTTGCAAATCTCAGGTTCTGCTTGCTAAAAGAAATTAGAAATTTGATCATATGTATACTATGAACAGTTAACTAAATTTTCGAGGGGAAGGATTATGAAAGAGAATACTTATAGACAGCAAAAATATCATCTCCCGTATCACCCCAATGAAATAAAAGCGTATACGATGCTAAATGATAAATGGTTCACCATTCATAATAATCCTATTAAAACAAGATATTTTATTGCACTTTATAGAACGATAGGAAAAAATGCTCGTCAACCAAGCAGAAAGCTACCATATTTAATAGCGCAATTAGATTTGGAACCATTCTGCAAAAGGTCCTCTATACAATAAGTGCAACATTTAGCTGCTAATCTGTTAATGTACAGTGTACCGAGCCGCCATAAGAATCCCTGTTAGCCTTTACTAGTGTGCTCACTCTACGAATAGAGTGCGATGACTTGTATATTGAGGTGAGAAATCTCGACTCGAATGGGATGAATTGCCGTGTAAATCAAATGAATAGTCACTTCATTCAAGTCGAGATTTCTCTGCTCGATATATGAGTCAAGCTGTGTCACGTCACTCCATTCGTAGAATGAGCACATATGATTTAGCACACTTTCACTCAGTGGCGATTCTCTAACCCCGAAACTACCTGTTCAACAAGCGCAAATTCTTGAATTTTCGCATTAAACTAACTTGTAATTGACAGAAAATGGCAAGATAATCTGTTTTGGCTCATTTCTAATTTGATTCCGATCCTGAACTATCCGCAATTGCAAGTTTTTAGATCGTTGAACAGGTAAAAAGTGAGGTTGAAAGACAACCGTCTTGGAATCCCAGTTCAACATTGCACCAGAACCTCAACTGCACAAATCAGGTGCGCTGGTTAGGTTTTTATGAGATTTGTGCGTCTGAAATCGTGAGTAGCTACAAGAATCGGTGATTATGGCGACCATCTTGGGATTCCAACAAGCTTGTCCTAGCTACTCTTTTGTCTCCCAATAACACTTTGGAACTTTTAGTAGAACTTTTTCACTGGAATCTCTAGTTAAAATTTAAAAACACTTCACTATTCACTATTTGCAAAAGTGAAGTAATACTGAAGTATTTTTAAATTTTAACTAGTGATTCAAGTCCTAGGCAAGCAATTGCAGGCAAAACAACATAGAAAAACCGAGAGTTTTGAAAATCGTTTTTTATTTTCATACATTTCAATCAGGAACTTGGGCTTAGCTAGGGACATGAAACGTCAAAGAACGCAGTAGACAGGTTTACAAAGTTTACAGCTAGTTACTGTATAAATGACCTTGCAGGTAGACGATGTATACCAAAAATCTAAATGAACCCCAAGCATCGTTAACAGTTCGCTTTAGCGCTGTTGAATACGCTTTACGGGGTCTAATAGATATACAAATAAGTTGATAAAATGATTCAAACAACACGTTACTACTCGAAAAACTACGAGATATGTTATAAAAATAGAACAAATAATGTAGGGTATTAGATAAGAAAAGTTATACAAACATAAGTGTGCAACATATCATAAAATTTCAAAAAGCAAACGTATTAAAAAATACCAAAAATCTAAAAAAAATAAAGGGATCCAAAGGATCCAAAGAGACAAGTCAGTACTTTATTCTTGAGCAGGTGTTAGTCAGCTGAAATAAGTAGTTTGCTACTCTGGAACGTAAAACTATGTAAATATCACTGAAAAAATATAATCAATTATTGTAAAACTGATCATTTAAAGACGATGAATGATGTACCATTTATCTGAGCATGCTTTGGAGAAATTAAAGAGATGTTACATTCAGAACGATGGATGGTTTGAGAACAGTACTTACGTGGATACATGGTGTACTACAATTCGCTTCGTTGAATCTACGCCGAATACTTCTTCTCCACTGTCACGGAGTCGCTGGCCTCTCTCTAGTTCTCTACTGAATATTATCTACGCATGTCGTTCTTCCGGCATCCACATCGGTCACCTGTATATCCCAACTCAGCATGCCGTGCGAATTTTGTCTTCGTATGCAAACTACGGGACTTCAGCTGGTTACGGAGGCCGTAGAAAGTCCTATTTGCAGCTACAATACGCCTCAACACCATTATCGCACGTAGTTCCATGGTACGCTACTAACATCACCATTAGACCCACGCTGTCTACCAGCGATCATGTACTTTGTCTTGCTGGTGTTCATTGTGAGGGTAAATTATGCTGTCTCTTTAAAAGGCACGAATGTCTCTTCTACTATTTATTAGTCAATTCAGATGGTATCGATATCGTCCGCAAAACCTAGAAGCGACCATGTACGACCCTGTGACGATGGTACCATTTCTTTGAACACTAGCTCTCCTTACGGCTCAGTCAAGAATAACATTGAACAGTTAGTTCAACAGTGCACCGCCCTGCTTCTAACCACGTAAAGTTACAAAGGTCGTGGAAATCTTATTCGCGCGCGTACACTTAATTTCTTTGTCACTCAGCGAAGTAAACTACCGAAATTCATCAAAATACCTTATGAAATTTAGCCATAACTGTATAGTATGGATGCCATAAGAATACCTTATGAACATTAAACATGCTTATTATGACCTAATTACATAAGATAAACTTATGAAAAGAGCAGAAAAATCGTAAAATGATGCAGACTGGAATCGATCCATGAACGTCGAGATCACTGAGCTCGTGCCCAACCCACGCGGCTATCGACGCTTGAGAATATCGTGGTGCTGAATGTGTATAAAAGCCAAACTGTGAGTCGATTTTGCGTCATGAACCGACCTTATGAAATTCAATCTACCCGTTATGAATTGTTCAAAGACCATTTCATAACTTAGACCTTATGATATCTTAGGTTTATTTGTCTGAGTGTACGAATCAACCCAATCAGCTGCTTCGCCACTGGATTGGTCATTGCTTCAAGAATTGTGTCCCACGATTGCTCAGACTAAACTTTCGGCAGGAAAATCAGATGGTTCGGCACACTTGAAAAACAGTAAAAAATACTTCCGTTCGATTCAAAGTTTGGTTTATTTCTGATTTTTAGTTTGGTACAGTGTTGCTAGTTTTAATTTCAAAAGTTTATATGCACTGTAACACTCTAAATAAAAAAAGGTCAAATCTCATAAAAACAAATTACATTTTACTCATTTTTACCATTCAAATTGCCTGACCAACTTACTTCAATGCTGCTATACCTTGCTCTCTACGCTTCTTGTTGTCCGTTTTTCCGTTTCTTCACCAGCTGCAGCCGGAGCCTGGACCAGATCCGTGGTATCCGTCGGTTTGTCAAAACTTTCCTCCAGGACTTCGATGATGTCGTCCTCGAAAACATCAAGCAATTCCTGTTCTAGTACAAAAGCGTCTTCTCCTGTTTCTTTAATGTCTTATTCCGATCTTTCCTTTGAGGACACGAATCTTTCCGGTGTCCTATGGCTTGACATAAGAAGCAAGAATCCTTAAGACCGTCATAGCATACATTTCCCGTCTATCCAGAAACATGAACAGATGCGGTGATATTTTTCTTTACTTCCATATAGACACCTCGGGGTCTCCAGTTAGCCTAGTGATTAAGACTTTGGATCGCCAATCCGGAGACGGCGGGTTCGATTCCCGTTCCGGTCGGGAACATTTTTTCGACTCCCTGGGCATAGTGTAGCATTGTACTTGCCACACAAAGTACAAATTCATGCAATGGCAGGCAAAGGAAGCCCTTCAAATAAAAACTGTGAAAGTGCTCTAAGAACACATAAGTTGAAGAGAGGCAAAGCCTAGTGTTGATGACGGGGCACTTACACTCCGTGTGGTGTTTCTGTCAGCTGCCGCGACGATCACTTGGCGATGACGACGACGACGATGATGGTAATCACACCACATCAGATGCACGGTACCGTTGCGAAGGGAGACGGTATTCGATTCCGCGTGTGCCGATCAACAGGCAAGAGAAACGCACTGAATAAACTGTCGACGACCGAAACTACTTACTGATACTCGGAGGATTGAGTGGTAGATAATTAAAATCGATTGGTCCAAATCGAATATGGGAGCAATCAACTGGCCTTCCTAGATCCGGTCAAATTCTTTCGCATTCGAAGACGTGACTTAGTCGGATGAGGAAAAGTTGATCGCAATGCATTTATATTTTTTCTAGACTCATGCCAAAGTTACTCGCATTCGGAACCGTGGCGTACCAGAGTGAGAAAATAAATGCTTGCCCACACTTGAATCGGTGTCAAACTGGCCTTTTCAGACTCTTGCCAAAGTTACTCGCATTCGGAACCGTAGCGTGCCAGAGTGGAAAAAGTTTGATCGATTCAGTATGATTTAGACTCCTCGATTCTAAATACTAAGTAACTCTTTTCAAAGACTTAAATTTTCCAATCAAGCTCCAGCCAACTCCTTTCGTATTCGAAGGCTTGGGTAATATGAGGGATTAGAAAAGATTAAGCTTCTCAAAGTGCTTGGTAAGAAGGATTTCGAGTAGCAAGTGAATGAGCGTTCTGTAGCTTGTGACGTACAAGGCAAAACTGCTACTGTCTTTATTGTTCGATCGCCTTTTATACTCTCGTCCAGACATTATTCTCACCCTCTTTTAACATGTTTCTTCCTGATTCCTACGTAAAGCATATTAATTATATGTGTATTGTCCAGAAACTATGCTCACCCTCTTTACATCATTAATTAACTCATGATTCATCAAAATTCTAACTTGTATACATATAATCCTGCAATGAATCTTTCTAACAAGTTTTGCTAACAAATAATTAATCCCTGATCAAAACCTTTTCTGGTACTTTGACCATTACAATACATTGGGGTTGTGTTCTTGGCTTTAAGTTAGTTGTGAGCATAGATAATTGATTACAATTTTATATCCTATCGGTGCATGTCTGGAACTAACAATTACAAATGGCGTAGCTTGTATTCTAGTTTAATAAATTTCACAATATTGCGTAATTATAAATCATGCTTATGTGTAAGTGCTATCCGATTGCGCAACATTAAATCCGATACATACTTGAATATGATATCAGTTTCTAATATGAATTAGAATGATTCATCCCCATGTATGCTATGAGTATGCGTTCCGGGCTAATCGATTACTACGCACGCGCAGTTTGTTCCGTTCTTGATCAGTCATCCTCGATGCTGCGCTATCGTAGCATATCGTATACAACGTTGTGTGAAAGGTCGCTCGTTTTCAATTCGATCTAATTGATTTTGCATATTGCAATTTACACTGGGTATCACGAATATGTGACCAACACGATTCACAAAACGTTACCTCTACGATTATTATACAAGCTTTTGCGTTAGATTATTACAAGCGATTTGCTTAATGCTAGATGTAGGAAATGATTGGAACATGGATTGGAATTAGTGTGCTCTAGTTGTTAGAAATTGATGTACTTCACGCGTCGCGTTCGTAACACCTAGTTCCAATGCGAACGTCGAGCCATAAAGAAGAAGACACCTCGCACGCCCGTGAGTAGGTATCCAAGACCAGATTCCACTGGAAACTTCTTTCTGACTACGCATTCAACTTTCCCGAAATCATGCAGCGCCGCCGACAAGTTTCCATAATCTATTTCTGGTGACAGATCAAACACGCGGACATACCCCATATCGGTGCCCGCGGTTAACATGCGAACTTCAACAGATTTTCAGCTGGAGTACACAAATGCTCTTGGTTTCACATTCTTTGCTAGCAGCGGCTCTTTCTTAGCGTCCAGGAAAACAAACTTAATAAGAAGCGACTGATTATATGCCGTTTTATAAGCAGCTTCCATTTGCATTGTATCCATGTCCAGCTCCATCAAAAACTTGGTGATTTCCACCCAAGAGGGTCTTGAGCTACCAGGCGCGAACCGAAACTGCACGGTTATTCATCACCACACTCATTTCAATAATTTGTTGCTGATTTTGATGGTTGTACCACAGACAAACAGACGTAACAGCTTGAACGATTTTCATGAAAATCCATCGCCCAGTTCACACTACCATCTTCTTCTTCTTATTTCTGGCGAGCCGACACCGTTTGGAATCAGCTCTAGTTTAACGTCCGCCTATTTCTGGTACTAAGCCTAAACACGGACGGCACCATCACCTGGTGGAAAAGTTGCACGAATCACTGTGTTGTGCCATATCGTCAACAGAAGCCGCTAGTGTGAAACGTCAAACGGATAGAAAAACGATGCGCGCGCCTCTGGTTGTGATAGCCACGACTATGAAAATTTAAAATGATCGTTAAAAGCGTGGTCGATGGATATTTCACAAGTGTTACGTCTGTTTGTCTGTGGTTGTACGTTTTGCCATTTGGGTGCTTACGAATGTCTTTTCATGCAAAGTAGGTGCTGCTGATGACCATCTTCCTAGCTGCAGCGAAAGAGTAAAGGCTGTCCATACCAATTATATATCGGGCGGAAAAAGTCCTGTTTACCGATTTTAGCATTAGCGTACCCGATAACAATTTTCACGCCATGCTTTGTTCGCTCTCCGTAGGTTTTACCGAGATATTCGTAGAACGCGTCCTATATGCCTTTGAATGTATCGTTTGTCTGCGACTAGACGTTGATCAAGTTGTTGTTGAAGAATTTGCCTCGTATCCCGAATACACAGATTCATTCGCCAACCGCATCTGCTTCTCGATCACTATGAAACCAACTCCAAGTTCTGCCTTAACGCCGACGCTTTGATAAATGCCGTAATTGAAGGAAATCCTGGCAGAAAATTTAGTAGCGAGACTACTTTGTAAGACACTCAGCAACTGTATGACTGTAACTTTGGCAACGTTAAAATATTTATTTTATGTAGAGACATTACTATTAGGTTTAACAAAGACTACTTTACAGAGTATATCTAAGTGTTAGCTATTTTTAAGTTTCAAGGAAAATACATTTAACCTAAGTCATACAAACAGATTCGAAAGAGAGTGTATCGCAATGCAATGAGTTCTTTCGGCATTTGCCCTTGTCATCATTTGAGGGAGATGAAATATTGAACAATATGTGACGACCCATAGGAAAATTTCGAAAATATCGTACAAAAAGTGTGACATAGGGGATGGCAGGGGGTGGTTGAAATTCTGAATATTGTGATTCTTACTTTCACAACTCAACAAAACAAAGATTGTGAAACAACCAAGCTCGGCACGCACTGCAACTTGCTATCAGTTTGATATTGTATGAATTTAAAATCATTAGACGGTCATTACAAACAACACCAACAGGAACAAAACAAATCACATGCACCGACAATCGTTGATTTTTAAACAGCTAAACATGGAAATGATGCAACATAGTTAGTTACGTGTTAAAACCATGCAAGTAATATGTTATTTTTGAAGTCATGAATTGTATGAACAAAGTTATTGAAACACACAGCATCCCAAAACCACATAGAGTAGTAGTCTGCAACAAAATCATCAAAGGAATCAAAGGAAAATGTTGTTCTTTCTAATGCAAATACAAAAAAAAATGGTTCGCCGTTTCAACTGGAATGCGCAGCAAAAATCTCTTCTATTTGTTTTATTTACCTACACATAAAGACACCGATTCACAAATAAAACGACCGAACGCGAACAATCATCCATGGACAACAACAACATCAGCGTAGAAAGGAACACGTTACTCAACCACAAGAATTCGACCACTAATATAAAACGCCTCGCCGATAGTCGATATCACAGATGGCCCGACGACCCCAGTTTTCTCGGTAGACCAGCTTACCGTAAATGTAAACGCCCTCCGCGCAGCTCGTTACATCCCGAACAGCGCCTTGAGATCGTCGATGCTGAGTTTGCTTCCCTTCTGCTTGGTACCGGTCAGCACCTCGTTGGCAATTCCGATTTTCTTCTCCTGGAGACCTCGGATCGCTTGCTCCACCGTTTCGACGCACATGAATCTGTGGAATTGTCGGAAATTTAAATTGTTGGTGAAAATTGTCTCCTGTGTGTTGAACGTTTGGTGATACTTACTTCCACACAAAGACCGTCTTCTTCTGCCCAACTCGATATACACGATCCTGAGCTTGCGCCTCCAGCTGAGGATTCCAGTGCAAATCCAAAAGCAGCAAATGATTGGCACCAACGAGATTCAACCCAACTCCGCCAGCAGTCAGCGAAAGTAACATCACCTGAAATTGTGGAAGAAAATCATTTGAAAATATGTACTCGCACGTCAATGCAGTTATTCGTTTGATTTCAAATACTGTTACAGATTGTCAATTTCAATTCTCTGACAATGACACTTTATTATGCTGAAATCCAGTACTGAAAAAAAACTTCACAAACATAGAGATAAAACACAACATACCGTAAAACGGGGCGAATAGAAACACCTTCCAGCATACTTAGGCAAGTATCTCTGGAACCGTGCGTAATAAAGTCAGTTGCAAGGGTCTTAACTTTGGGTCCCTCCTCCCTCTTTAATTGCTGTAATTAGGATTCAAAACTAATTTTGATTTCGTTAACTTATTTGAAAAAAGGTTGCTTGTTTCTATTCGCCCCGCAATGGGGCGAATAGAAACAGCTTTAAACAATTTTCGATATTTTTTCTAATTTCAAGACAGAAATAACTTTTAATTCAATTAAAACTCTAACACTAGATTATAATAATTCACCTAGTGAAGAAAAAAATGTTGAATGTCGAAAAATACTTTAGTCTGTTAATACATACCAAATCGATAAAACGCAATTTAAATGGCGGAAGTTTTTTTGCCTCCAAATCGATACTTTGATTTTAAAAATTTTCACAAAAAAATTAACGGAATTATCATCTCAAAAAAGGTTTATTGAAACACTAGTAGCATCCAACTAGCTAATAAAATTAAGTTTTGATGAATTTTAAAACATAATTGCCATCTTTTTTACAATAAGTTATTTGTTTCTATTCGCCCCATTGTTTCTATTCACCCCGTTTTACGGTATCAATCTAGCTTAGCTTAAAACTATTTCTTCTTTTTCCCGACGTTCTCCATCTCCATCCGGGCCTCGTGTTCCATTTCCATCTGTTTGGACCGGCGCCGCCCGAGGGGAGTCTTACACCACCAGTACATGAACGCTTCCTCTTCTTCCTTGTAAACGGGTTCCAGTGCGCTTCAAATAGGGATGAAGATGTCCAGATTAGAAATCTGATCCATAGAAGGTTTGTTTAATATGCACCGCACAAAAATAAAGCAAGTTTCCGTTAGTATTTGTTCCCCATAAGTTAGAACAGATACCTACTTATTAATTAATTAATTTAGATTAACAATTATCTTTAACTTAACATAAGGTTACCCAAGTATCCCACTTTACTGTACATCACATAAAAGTTATGTTTAGCTAAACTATGCTCATTTTTTAACTTATGGATGCAAATTGAAATACTAACGGAAATGGCGAATGCATAGGGTGGCCCATCATGACGTTTAATCAAATTTAACAATTCCAAAGTTACCGAAATGTGTTACTTGCACTTCTACAACACTTCTAGATAAGACTAATTTAATCAAAGAAGCCGCTCAACGACAGTGAAATGTGTTTAAGAAAGCTTGCCTAAATTTATAAAGAACAACTTGATTTCGTGGAGCCGTGATCTAAGGAATGTACTGCCCCCACTCGCATAACAGTCCCATATGAATAGGAAACCCAGCAAAGATGGGACTGTTATGCGAGTGGGGGCAGTGTAGTATGCCTATTTATGTTCAAATAACTTTATTCACATTCAATTCATATAGTAAAACTTCGACGGAGACTTTAAAATCTTTCCAAAATGAATAACTTGATCTTCGAACATATGTTGAAATTAAAGAGACTATAGAACACTGTTCTGAGAAGCTGGCTCTATCTTATCTACGTGGGGACTTTTAGAATGCAAAAATAGTACCTAATAATAATTCTAAGCTTACGGTACCACACACTTCAAAATCGGTCATCTCTGTGTAGTGTGTACATCTAGTCGATTCTATAACATTCCCCAGAAAACCATTCCCCAGAATACCAATCCCCAGAATTCCATTCCCCAGAAAACCATTTCCCAGAATGTACCATTCCCCAGAATGTACCATTTCCCAGAAATCCATTCCCCAGAAATCCATTCCCCAGAAATCCATTCCCCAGAATGCACCATTCCCCAGAAATCCATTCCCCAGAAAAGCTTAATATACTCTGCTAAAAAGTTTTATTCGATACACAAACAGTAAAATGTTGATCATAATGATATGTTTACCCCGGACAGACATGTGATACGAGTATGATTCCTGTACAACGGTACGCAGTGTCAAGAAAATTCTAACAAGACTGACTTGAACTGAGAGAATTTTCAGTATGGCACTCATTTCAAGCGCAATTGTACAGTGATTCTTGTATCACATGTGTGTCATAAGTATTATAGGCAAGGATTTTAACATTATAGTGTTATTACGAGCAAATATCTATTTCTTGTACGGTATATGTAACAAATTAAGGTAAAAATGTATACATACATACATATCCATAAAAGTATTCTACAATGGTTCAAACGTTTAATTACCATTGTACACAGTTGCATGTTGATCTTTAAACCTATCTTGAAAGTTCACAAACTGTTAGTTGCGTTGCTATAAAATGTTTTGTTTTTGACAGATTTGTGAAAATTGTGCAGCACTTGTTTTACGATGAATAACGTTTTAAAAGTGATGTGCAAAATTTACAGAGAAAACGCATATTCTTCTGATGTTGTTCAGTGTACAAGATACTGAAGACTCAACTGACCACGTTTTTCTTTGCAAACGGTTGGAGGGATCTATCCCAATGGCTGTTCCTAATTATTCGCTTCAAAGGCTCTTCATTCATGCGGTATGAGAAGGGCTTTCATCATTATTCCAATACTATGGAATGGAATAGAAAAAGTGAACATATAAGCCGTTTTAATGCCAACAATTCTAAATATGTTTAACCCTTATGTGGCCGGCAGGGTACCCGGGTACCCAGCACCCATTTAAAATACACGGTGTAGAAAAAAGCAAAAAGTTTGCCGGCCACATAACGGTTAATGAAGAAGGGAAAAAGTATCATTGTTTTCCTTTTGGCATTCAAAAACCCAACAATGTTCCTTCTTTTTAAACAATATTCTTCTTAAATTTAAGGCAATTAGTAAATTTTTTAAAGTTATAACTGCTTACATTTTCAACATAGATTCTCCCTTCTTTTCTACATATGCTGTTCTTTCGAATTGCACTTTTCAGGAATTTATGGGCATTATTACAACCACCGGTGTTAAATTGCTGTTATATTTATTATATATTTTTTTTCAAATTTCTAAACATCTGTGCTTGTGGTGCCGATTGTAACTAGCCTAAACATTGTAACTCGAAAGAACAGCCTATGTAGAAAAGAAAGGAAAATCTATGTTGAAAAAGTAAGCAGTTGTGATGCCGATAATTTCCTGAAAAGTGCAATTCGAAAGAACAGCCTATGCAGCAAAGAAGGAAAAGTCTATGTTGAAAATGAAAGCAGTTATAATTCCAATAATTTTACCAATTGCCTAAATTCTAAAAAAAGCTTGTTTAAAAAAAGGAACAGTGTTGGGCTTTTGAATGCCGCAAGGAAAACAATGTCACCACAGACAAACAGACGTAACACTTCGAACATTTTTCGATTTAAATTTTAGTCTCGGAAATAGGTTCGCTTAATTCTAAAAGGAATGAATTTGGCCAATCATCAACTAGATGGCAGTAGTGAGCAAACGTCAAACTCAAACAAAAACTATGCGAGCACCGCGAATTGGCAGTTGGTCAACTCTCAAATTTTCAAATAAACCGTTAAATCGATGTACGATGGCAATTATCAGAGTGTTACGTTTCCTTCTTCGTTAAAAAAATGTTTGAGTCGTTATAAGAATTGTTGGCATTACAACTGCTTATATGTTTATCAAAAATTTTCCCTTCTTTTGCATAGGCTGTTCTTTCCAGTTGCACTTTTCAAGAAATTATCGGCATTGCAACTGCTTACTTTTTTAACATAGATTCTCCCTTCTTTTTTGCATAGGCTGTTCTTTCGAATTGCACTTTTCGGGAAATTATGGGCATTACAGCCTCCACCGGTGTTAAAATTGCTGTTATATTTATTTCATATTTTTTCTAAATTTCTAAACACCTGTGCTTGTGGTGCCGATAATTACCTGAATAGTGTAACTTGAAACAATAGCCTATGCAGAAAAGAAGGAAAAAACTACGTAGAAAATGTAAGAAGTTTTGATGCCGATAATTTACTGAAAAGTACAATTCGAAAGAACAGCCTATGCAGAAAAGAAGGAAAAATGTATGTTGAAAAAGTAAGCAGTTGCGATGCCAATAATCATACCAATAGCCTAAATTGTAAAGGCAAATCATGCTTATATCCGAAGTTTTTCTTGTCAAATAAGAATTTTTGGCAGGATGTTTCTTCCGGTGATTTTTTACGAACAAATATTTGATTTTTAGCTATTAATATAAACCATTCAGAATTAAAGCAATAGTTTTATTTTTTTCTGGGGAATAGTACATTCTGGGGAATGGAATTCTGGGGAATGGAATTCTGGGGAATGGTACATTCTGGGGAATGGATTTCTGGGGAATGGTACATTCTGGGGAATGGGTTTCTGGGAAATGGTTTTCTGGGGAATGGTACATTCTGGGGAATGGAATTCTGGGGATTGGTTTTCTGGGGAATGGTTTTCTGGGGAATGTTATAGAATCCATCTAGTCAAGTCTCTCATAACAATATTCAAGCTCTTTGAGTACCCCCTTGAATTTTACAACTTCTAGACATAATTCTACAAATTTTCTAGATTCGAATCTTCACACGTCCGAATGAGCCACCCCATTGAACACTTTTCAATTATCCCTACAGAAAAACTCCGTCCCCACCTCAAAGCGTTGATCAACTCCAGATGCGTCAGCGGTTGCGTCCTCAGCTGCAGCATCCGCTTGCAGGTAATCACCTCGCGAATGCACTTGGCCACCGAACCGATCGTGTAGCCGTCGGAAATCTTTGCCATCGCGCCCGTATCGAACTGCCGTGGAACTCCGCTATAGTGGCTCAACATTTCCTTCCAGGCGTACGATAGCGCACCGTAATCCGGCCGCGGAATGTAAACAAACCGTTGGTACGTCTGTACCATTAGCTTCATATCTGCCTCCCAAGGGCAGTTGGATGTGCCAATCAGCATGATCCGGTCTTCCGGTTGGATATTCTTGACCAGTTTGGGTAGATCCTTCTTCAAACGTTTCGGATCAGTGCGATCAGTTTTGGGAACCTTCTTCATGAACGGTTTCTCGGCATCCCCAAAGTAAATCACCGATGGTTGAAGCAGCCGAGAAACCTTCGATACTAAATGCATCAGCATGATCAGCCCCGATTTGCCTGGATACTTGCCTGCTATATTAGCTGGTGAAATATCAAACAGAACAGAGCCCGTTTCGGTGCAGATTGCGTGAACTAGAGATGTCTTTCCCGAACCCTTTGGACCGGCTACGAGCAGTGACTTGATGCACGGTCCAAAATTACGGATGGTTTCAGAACCCAGTGGAAGGATGCAGTACTGTTTGATAAGGTGACGAACATCTCCTGGTGAGGGATTTAAGGCACTTCGAGCCGCGTAGCTCAAATCCCCCACATAGGCCTCGATCGGTGTTTCGGGAAACTTCTTGATAATGCCATTCGTGAGCAACTCCTCAAACAGAGACTCCGTCGTGCGATCCGGGGTCAAATCTTTCTCTCGCTTCTTTTTACCCTTCTTACCGCTGCGACGGGCCTTCTTACTGCCCTTCTTGGTTTTCTTTCCTTTCTGGGCTCGATCTCTATCCAGCGCAATCTGCAAAAGATCCAACTCTTGCCGCATTATGTCGTCTACGATGCGCCTGAGCTCAGTCTCCACGTCCGCATACTTTTCCTCGTAGATCATATCATCGTAATAGGTCTGTCGAAGGTTATGCGATTCGTCTTTGCCCTTCCAAATCTCGATGTATTCGTCAATGCCATTCTTAATTTCCGGAAGAAACGAGGATTGCATCGGTTTGAACGCTTTATCCAATCCTTCCTCGAGCGAAACCTCCCCAGGTCTCTTCTGTTGCAACTTTGGATCCTTGGAAGACTTCAATTTACTCTCCCGAGAGGACATTACGGATGACCGGCTCATCTCACTTTCTGTTGCCTGACGGCTAAGCAGATGGCGGGAGCCACCGGCCTCCTCCGAGGGAAAATCCGGCAAACGTCCTGTTCGCTTTTGATACTCTTTGAACCAAGTGCGGATTTCATCGGCAATGTCCTCTTTCATGGCAGCTCCCTGCTTGGAGTAAATTTCCTCCTTTACGCGAACCAGCGAGTTTTCGTATTCCTCTTGGAAGTCCTTTTGTTGTTGGTATCGCGCTACTTTCGCTTCCTCCAACTCGTCAACTGCTGTTCGCGCTGTAGTGACCTGAGGTGGTATCATTCCGATCAGGATCATTTCTTCCATCTTTCGTCGTCTAGTCTGGCGTCTCGTAGCGTAACCTCGCCAGACCTTTTGAATCTTCATTGCGGCATTCAGACCCGTGGTTGACTTGTCTCGACTTTCCGGCTTGCCCTTTTCCTTGAGCAGTTTCAACTCCTTCATGAACTGAGCTCGTAAACGTCCCTGTCGGGCTCGTTCGTGAGTTTGAATAATCTTTATTGCATCCAGTTCCGACAATTCTTCCTCGACTATCTCTTCATCTAACGCGCCAATTCGCCTCAATATATCATCCATAAACTTCCTGCGTTCGTTCAGCATTTCCTCTTTTTCTCGCCGAAAGTACTTGGGCACATGGAGCTCCATACTGAGCGGAGTCAGGCCAAGCTTCTCCACCACGGCGTCATTATAACTGAACTCCATCATATCGATCACCACCAAGTCGTGCTTCAACTCGAGCACCCGGCCCAAGCAGTTGTCCAGCAGTTTCCGGATCAGAATTCGCTTCTGGGGTTGCACAATCTGGTCATAAATTTCCTCCAGCTTATTGGCAATCACAATATACCGTAGGTACAGTTCGTACACCTGGCCCTGGATTTCGCTGCGATCGTGCTGCGCTTCAATAGCCTGGTATTCGAAATCGTTGACCGCTAGCTTTTCCAGATCCTTTTGGGAACTGGTCCACAGGCGGTTGAACGTGCGGTTGGACATTTTACTGAACTTAAAGCAAGGAACCACCAGAACGGTGGCAGCTGTGAACAAAAGTGAAAATTTTACCGTTGGAACTGGGCCGCGTTATTTGCTCCGGGTAAACGAGTTCCGTCGACCACGCCATGGCAACGGTTGTTCGGGTAATGTCAAGGAACGTATCGAAGGGTGATTCGATCGATTCGGTACTTGACCGGAGCGAAAGCTGGCGTGTACCGATAACAAATAGCAACAGGTGGTTGTCGCCCAGGTGAAGACCCAACGTTTGCGTAACAAATTTACCTACATTTTGTCGGTTATATCATTGCGTTTCGCTTTCTATATTTTATTGGTTTCAGCCTGTTTCATAAAATTGGCGGAAAAAACACAAGTATGGGGGTCGCGCAACTGCCACTGTTTTAGTGAATTTGTAGGGTGATTTTATATACTGACTTTGCGCGTTTTTACCAATTCGCTCACGATTTTCGCAAATTACCTATAACGTTTACTGAGAGATTTAGTTTTGACGTTTGAACTGTAATTGTGAAGTCGATGTTGATCAAACATGTCAGAACCTATGGCCTAACAATGGTAGTTTTCGGAAGAGATTACATATACAGGTATGTTCCGTTTTTATCAACACGGTCCGCGATTTTCAGTTGACAAAAACGGAATAGTGATAAAAACGGAATAATTTTCTTTAACAAAATATTTTGCAACATTTTAATATGAATTGGAAGTTTTACTGTAGAACACATTCCAAAAGTAAAAATATGCTGTTTACTATTAAATTTAATTGTTAAATACATTAATTTAAGCACATCTGCAACCAGCTCAAATTACAGTTTTCTGACTGTGACGCCGACAAGAGGGTTTCACCACATTTGTGACATTTTTGGAAATTTATTTTCGTTGAACACAAGAATGACACATATTATAGTTCCAGTACATTTTCGACTTTCTTCGCTCTGCTGGTATAAAAGTTTAATTCGCTTGTGTTTTCTTCTCCAGTTTGTTTTCTCTGTTTTGTCCTCTTTGTGTTACCAAGCTACTCCTGGCCATCCGGAAGACCAAGTCCCACAACAAGTTGGTACCAATACCACAAGGCACCGAATTCGCTAGCAAGATGCGATTCACCCCCGGATGAGCAGCAGTGAAACATTTGGCCCAATCCTTACCCTGTCCATCCCTCAAAATGTGACCTTCTAACCTCGAGCTGCCACGAGTACCCTGGCTTCCACCCATTACTAACAGATATCATTAAAAAGTTATTACTCTGTATAATGTATACTATTAAGTACAAAGAAAGATCCTCGGCTCCGTAAAGCGTTATACGCGATTGAGCCCCAAATAAATGAACTAGATAAAAAAAAAATAGTTCCAGTACCCAGATCGACGTTTTGAAATATGACATACTTCCAGGAACTATTAATCTCCAGGAACATAATTTCAATATCCTTACAAAAAAGGATATGTTTACTTCCTTCCGGAAGGCATTTCTCCACGAGTATCATTTTCACAGATTCCTATAAAAGTTTCTTCTATGATACTTTTAGGAAATCTCCAGGAATTTTGCTAAGCAAGCACTCCAGAATATTGGATTCCCCAAGAAGTTCCTCCAGAATTCTTCTAGGTTATCTTGTACCATGCCGCTTGTTTATCTTTTGGAATTTGATAAAAAAAATAGAGAAAAAAGGTTTTGCCCCTTATGATTTCTTCAGAAATTCCTTCTCGGATCAACCTAGATGTCTTTTTTTTTAATTTCTCCTGGAGTTTCTTCGAATATTCCACCAGGAAATGGAATTATTAACCTTCTTTATGCATTATGATGGGAACAGCTCGCTGACGTTGTGTACAATTTGGGTCTATAATGGCCCTAATGCACAAGGTAAGCTAAGAAAATCATTTTGGGATTTAATCTAGGCATCCTGTTGAAATTAATCCAACTCGAGTTGCTTTGGAGATTCACCAAGATTTTACTTTTTAAATATATTTAGGAGTATCTCCGTTTCTTCAGAATTTCCTGCGGGAATTCTTTCAAGATCACTTTTCGAAATCCCTCCAGAACATTTTTCTAATATTTCTCCAGGGGTTCATTCTGAGGTTCCTCCAAATTTTATTTCTGGGATTCCTTCAACATTTTTTCTAGAATTTCATCAGAAGTTCTTAATTGGAGTTTTTATGATATTTTTCCCGGGAATGTCCTCCATCCAAAAATTTATAAGGATTCCCTAGCAGAGTAAAATATCTCAATAATTGCATATTTTGATACGGAGATCAAAAAGTGATATTTGTTTGTTTGAGATAAGAGGTAAAAGTACTGAAAATATCTCAATTTTACTCCTGGGACATCATCATCATAGCACATTTAACTCTTGGTAAGATCTAACCAATAGCAGTGAGCTATTTGATTGATCTTCAAATATCAAATTTTGCTATTGGTTAGATCCCAAGTAACAAAATTAATTTTATAATGCTTTTGAAGTATTCTTCAACACCTGTTCTTTAAAACCATGCATAAACCAAATTGCTCTGCAACACGATATCAACTCAACCATAAACCCGCCATAAGACCAAAGAGGCCCATCCTAAGATGCTCTTGGAGAGTTGTTTTTAAATTTCTCTTAAAACTTGTTGTACTTCCCAAGTTGTCCTCAAGGCGAATTGCTCTCTCCTTGTAGAATTCTTCAAGTGCACGATAAAACGATAATAAATTTGTCAGTGTTGTTGCTGATGCAGCTTTTATGTCGACAGAAAAGTTTGGTGAATTAAATTGCAATTAAAAACACAATGAAAATGACACATTATTGTAATCGGGATTAATTTATTACACAAATGGGAAATATTTCCGTGGTGTAACAAGGATGCCAAATGCCAAGCGAAATTCATCGTATATATGTTGCAAGATACTTCCAAAAATTGCAACGCGCTTCCATTATAACGCACTAATAAAATATTTAAAAATATTATTCCTGGTCATGCGAACATTGTTCATGAGTTTTCTCAACATGGCTTCCATTGAAATCTAGGCCGGTGGTCGGTCCATCATCAATGGTTTTAATCAACATCACCATAAGATCGTCTTAAATTTCTTTCAACTCATGCCAGAGCTAAAAGCATAACTCAAGAATACTAGGATTTATAACGTTCTCAATGCAGCCTGGTTGGCCTCCATCCAGAACGCCTTAAATTTATTTCATCTTATGCTAGGGTAAGAAGTATTACTCAAGAGTACGCAGGTTTATAACGTTCTTGATATAGGTTTATGCAAACTCCGCCAAGAACGTCATAAAACATGTACGCCAAATTGTAAACAAACAATAAATTATCGCACCGCGGTGGATTTTGTGAATCTCGTCCGATGAATTTATTTATCAGCCCGGTACCGTTGCCAACCAGGCAGACCTTTTTCGATAACCGGCCTTGATGCGGTGCAGTGCCTCATTCCTCCGGTCAGCACTTCCAACAGGTAAGTAGTTGTTGATTTTGAAGATCGATGATTGGAACCCCGATTGCACGGGAAACGACGTCCTAGATGACCATACCCACCTCATTTCGAATGCTGCAACCGGAGGAACTTGGCACTGCACCGCGTTGCGGTTGGGTTTCCGGGTAGGTGTTCTTGATTGGCAGCAATAATGGAACGATGAGAATCAAAATCTGATGCTTGAGTTTTTTCTTGTATTTTTCATGAACCAAACTGTTCTTATGCGAGAACAGTTACTCTTGATCAAGAACGGATGATTGAAGATAACTACAAGAACCTTATAAAACTGAAAATAAGTTCAACAGTTCTTGTTGTGTTTATGGTTTTATGAACTGAACCTCAAGTATTCTTGGAGGTGTTTTTAAAACCACATATTGACGAAGAATAGTTGTGCTCAGCTGAGACTCCGATAAGATCAACTAGAATATGCAATGTTCCGATAAAACTATCATAAAAACAAATAAAACCAAATAGAATTAAGATTGTTACTTGGGATGGTTCAAGAACAAATTTTTGCTATTATTTTCAGTACTTTTACCTCTTATCTCAAACAATACAATATCACATTTTGATCGTCAGTACTTGACCTCTGCTCGGGTTCCTACAGGATTTTGTTTTGGTATTTATGCGCAGTCAAAACACCTACACCTACCAGTGATGGAAAACAGTGAGGAATGCAGCTGAGCAGACACAAACGCAAAGCTATCCTACTCGTGACAACAGAAGCCAGAATATATTCGCACTTCCTTCACTCGTGAGCTAACGAAGCTGGTCGCACTCGTGATTGATTCGCGAAGCAGCTCTGAACATTTTTCAATTTTATGAAAAAACGAATTTACACGGCCGGCAGATTTACTTTTCAGGAACAATAAAGCACAAAACACTACTATCTGCTGGATAATTACTTGTTTTGCTATTAAAATCGCACTAAAATGCAATTCCCGCATCTCCACTTGTTCTTCGCGAATAAAAATTCATGAGTGTTTTTGTTTTTGTTTTGCTTCATACTCGTGAAGCAAGCGGGTGCGAATAAACTCACACACGGCTTACTCTCGGCACCGTGGTTTACTGGTTTAACTGGTTTGTTGGTTTAACACTCGCGAGTTGATTTACGATGAGAGTGTTTCCATCTCTGACACCTACTGGAACTTTTATTATGAATACTTCCAAGAGGATTCTATCTTTCATCTTTGTTATTTCCCCATGATTAGTAGATGACCAGCCTTGGGTTGACAATCTCGTTAAAAAAGATAATATAATAATAATTCTCCCCGACCTCTTACTGCATTTCCTGGGAATATCCCAGTAGTTTAGTCTAGTAATCTTCCAGGAATTCTTTCCTCAAACCCTCCAGAAATTTCTTCAGGGAGTCCTCCTGATGTTCTGTGTAGAAATTTCCGGGGAGTTATTCCTGAAAATCCTCCAGAATTTCCTGGTGGGAAACATGAGAAATTCCTTCTAGTTCTGGATATCCTGTATAAGTTCAGAATGGATGCGATTTCTGTAGGTTTTTTTTTTTGGGAATGCTTAGATTCTTCTGGGCATCCTTCAATAGTTACTGGAGATATCCCCAGATCGTTTGTCAAGTTCCTAGACTACTCTTTCGTAGAGAAACTTATTTCTGGAAAACTTAACTCCTAATTCACCTAAAGAAACTTCTGAATTATTTCCTAACGATATCTCAGAAGAAATCCATTAAATAATCTGGAGAAACACAAGGTAGAATCACTAGTAGAAATTACTGAAGGAAACCAAGATTGCATTTTAAGAGCAATCGAAATATGAAATCCCGGATAAAATTCTATAGCAATCTCCAGTTAACCAAGTGAATATAGCAATTTCGGACGGGGAAACTTTGTCAGGGTATCAAGGATGACAAGAGAGATCTCTGGTTGAAATTTGAGCCCCGTCGAAAAGAAATAGCGACTAGAAGAGAAGAATTCAGCACATCGCGTAATTTCAAGAAAATCGTGTAAAAACCGCGTGGAATTTATTGCACTTGTGGTGGGACGGAACGAGAACGAGACTAGAAGAATACGATTACAGTTTAATATTCTCGTTTATTGTCTCTTAATAAAATACACATTTGTTTACATCGAACGCGTAACAAGTACTACTCTTTTCTCTCTCTCTGCACATGACATTTCTACTTATGGGTGTGCCATGAATTACACCCCATAGGCGCCCCCCCAGTTACACCAAGAACCGGACACGCAGGCCGGATCGAGTAACTAAAGTCTGGTTATCTTCTGCTGGATGCTGGGTAACGGTTTCGTCGCATGTAAACGCTGGTTTTAATCGATCAATGGAAATGTTCTGTTTCTTTCCGGATACCAACACTTCGAAATGCTTCTCACTTCGATTAATCACCTTGTACGGCCCTTCATAGAACTGCTGCAGAGATCGCTTAACAGTGTCTACGCGCACGAAAACGTGACTGCATGTTCTTAACGCTTTGTGCACGAATACAGCAGGTTTCGAATGGTGATTGACACCTGGAGGACGTAATCTGCTGAAAGATTGATGCAGGTGCTGCGCGAAATCTGTTTTGTCGACGACATGTGACGGGGCATCAAAAAATTCTCCCGGCAGACGCAACGGCTGGCCATACACAAGATCTGCTGCAGAGCATTTTAGGTCTTCACGATATGCACTTCTTAGACCCAACAGCACCAACGGCAACTCCATACTCCAACGTTGAATACTTTTACACATAAGCGCCGCTTTCAGAGTGCGGTGGAATCGTTCGACCATTCCGTTAGCTTGAGGATGGTATGCTGTGGTGTGAATGTGATGAGCTCCCAGGATATACACCAATTCCCGGAACAGATCAGACTCGAATTGCCGACCTTGATCAGAAGTGACCGTTTCCGGTGTCCCAAATCTTGCAATCCATTCCGAGGTTAATGCTTTCGCTACCGTAGATGCCGTCATGTCCGGTAAAGCAATTGCTTCTGGCCACCGAGTAAACCGATCGATGATTGTTAAAACATAACGGTTTCCATGGGACGGAGGTAATGGGCCGACGAGATCGATATGTATATGCCGGAATCTTGATTTCGGTACATCGAATGGCACATACGGCGATACAGTATGACGGTTTACTTTGGATAGCTGGCAACTCATGCACGTTCTGACAAACTGGTTAATGTGTTTGTTCATTTCAGGCCACACGAATCTATCCGATATGAGCTTCCTCGTAGCTAGTGCTCCAACATGCGCCAAACCATGGAAGTGCTTCATGATGGTTTCTCGATGTTTCACTGGAACGAAAGGGCGGATTCGATCATTCAAAGATACATCACAGAACACAGGCAGCGAAACATGAGGGAATCGCATTGGTTCTATTCTCAATGATGAGCTTGACATCAGACGTTTAAGTTCTGCGTCTCCAACTTGATCAGCTGCAAGGGCATTGTAATCAATTACAGCAACAGAGTCCACTCTAGAAAGAGCATCCGCAACCGTATTTTGTACACCGCTGATGTGCCTTATGTCAGTAGTGAACTGAGAAATATAACGCAAATATCTGTCCTCGTGTGGAAGTCGACTGGACGAATTAGTACCCATAGCATGAGTCAGTGGTTTGTGGTCGGTAAGGATACAAAATTGGCGACCTTCTAGAAAATACCGGAAGTGCTTTACCGCCATTTTCATAGCGGTGAGTTCCCGACCAAACGTAGAGTAATTCTTCTGTGAATTGGCGAATTTCTCAGAATAAAAACCAATCGGTTGCCATGAACCCTTTGAGTACTGTTGTAGTACAGCGCCAGCAGCAGTGTTAGACGCGTCGATCAATATTTGCCAGGGATTGCTTACACTGTTCGAAGGCAGCTCGAGACGAATCATTCCATTCGAGTGAACGTTTGTCGTTCTTCCTATTGTCGGGTATCATTTTACGCAATTCTAATTGCATATCCACAGCTTTTGGAATAAATCTCTTATAAACGTTGATCAGGGCGAGAAATCTACGTAGATCCTCAACAGTCGCTGGAAGCGAATATTCCAAGACGGCCTGAACCCGAGACGGCAGTGGGCGTATTCCCTCACTATTCACCGAATACCCCAGGAAATCAACTTCTGACTTTGCGAAATGGCTTTTTGAAACGTTGATTACGAGGCCATATTGTTTCAAACGTTCAAATACAATTCGGACATGCATTAGGTGCTCCTCGAGCGTCCTCGAGGCAATTCCAATGTCATCGATAAAAACAACAACAAAATCCAGATCACCGAAGATTTTGTGCATGAACCGTTGGAATGATTGGCTTGCGTTGCACAAGCCAAACTGCATGCGGGTGAATTCATACAGGCCAAACGGAGTAATTACAGCTGTTTTAGGAATATCAGCCACCTCGACGGTGATCTGATGATAGGCACGCACCAAGTCAAGTGTCGTAAAAATCTTCTTACCTTCAAACGAGTTGAGCAAATCATGCACGTGTGCCACCGGATAACGATCCGGAATAGTGACCTGGTTAAGCTGTCGATAATCCCCAACAAATCTCCATTGGCCGTCCTTTTTGGGTACACAGTGAAGTGGGCTAGTCCAGCTGCTACACGACGGTCTACAGATACCCAGCTCCGACATCAGTGCGAATTCTTCCTTAGCTGCCTTCAGCTTATCTGGATGCATTCTTCTCACTTTGGATGCTACCGGTGGACCCTTGGTAACAATGTGGTGTGTAACATCGTGTTGGATGTCGGCCTGCAACGTAGCTGGAAGCGTTATTTCACGGAACTCCTCCAGTAGGTCTCGAAACGGATGATTCTGTTCCAGGTTAACAGTGGTGATGCTATGGATGTCGGTAGTCATCACTTTACCAACGGTTTGCAATTTTGTTTTGGCATCTAATAGGCTCCTATTTTGCAAATCTATCAGTAGTCCGAAATGTGCCAAAAAATCAGCGCCAATTATCGCATGGCTGACGTCTGACACCAAGAAGCTCCACGTGAATTTGCGTCGTAAGCCCAAATCTGTCGTGATGAACCTAGTTGAATAGGTTTTAATTTCTGAACCGTTCGCTGCATGAAGCACGAAAGGCATTGGGCCGGACATTTTTTCTTTCCAACTTGCTGGTACTATGGAGACATCCGAGCCCGTGTCGATGAGAAAACGCATACCGCTGGACCTGTCGTGTATCTTGAGACGCCGGCTGGAAAACATTCCACCCACCTTCGCCGACTCAGGTGAGTAGAGCTTTAGTTTTTTGGATCCTGATATCGGCACGGCTGCTTGCAACGCTGCGCTTGTTGACCATATTTCCGATGATACCAGCATACGTCGTTCGCGATTCGAGAAGCTGATGCTGATCGGCTGCGGCGGCGGTCGTTACTGCTGGCTCGGAAACGACGAAATTCAGCACTGAGTGTCTCCAGCTGATCCTTCATGTACTCCATTTGATCGTTAGCACCGGACGAGGATCCGATAGCAGCAGGGGAAACGGCTGCAACGTTGGGCGATTCCATCATTTTATCGGCCATCTCCGCCAACTTCGAAAGGGTGCCATCACTGATGGTCAGGATAGGGCGTACGTTTGCCGGCATGCGCTGCAGGAACAACATTTTGAGGAGATTGTCATTAACGTTCAGTCCAGTAGCCAGCTCTTGCATTGTTGCCAACAGATGTGTCGGCCGCAGGTCTCCAAGATCAGTCGAGCCAAGAAGCCGTTCCAACCGCGCCTCCGGGGAGAGGGCGAATCGTGATATCAACCGATCTTTAAGCGCCTTGTACTTGTTATCAGCTGGAGGAGTCGACACCAGGGGCCTGTAGCATAATGAAAATTTTACTAATAATATTAGTCTTGTAGCTTGTAACTTATAATTTTCTGTTGCATAAAAATACTACAAGTACAAGTTACAAGTCCAATACTACAAGTCGGATGGACTAATATTATTAGTAGAATTTACAAGTGTATGTTGCATAAACAAACTACAAGTATAAAATATTAGCTATGACTTGTACTTTTGATTACAAGTCTCAAAGGTCTTGTAAAATAATTTACAAGTTAGATTTAAAGTATTGCAGAAGTCATATTTAGTTTTGAATAAATCCATTTATCATTTTGATGAACTCAAAAGATATTATTTATCTAACATGTCAACCTTAATTCCAGTTTTCGACGATTAAATTTGGCAGTATGTATTCGAAACTCATTGAAGAGAAAAATGCGTTGATGTACACTTTGTATCCAAAATATAATTTCTGCTGAGTCTCTCAAGTTCTCCAAAGTTTCTACAATACCCATCTTTGATTGGAGGTTCTTGGTAAAGTTATGGTTATTATGGTCACTGCATAAGCACAGGTAAAGTTGCAGATGCGAAATAAATTTGAATCAATTGCTTGTATTGCGCAACATTAAGCTAATCAAGAGCTACAATACATACACTAACTCGAATCAAGTTGCGACATATAAAAGTAGGCAAAAGCTTAATTTTTGCATCCCAGATCACTTGGGATTTTGACAAGAAGCATAATACATATTGCTAAATCTTTATACATTGTTTTTCAACCTGTACTATTGAATCTTTGGGACATTTTACTAAAAATCTAGGTACTTGCTGTGCCATACTTTGTAGAAAAGTATTTCGTCAGAGCGGCCGAAAATTATCCAAACAGCACATGCTTTTCTTCCTCTGTTGTATAGAGAATGCAAAACTTCGGAATAAATGAAGTTATTTCCGGATGTTACGCGGAAAATGCAGAATATAAACAAACATCAACTGCCATTTCAAATTAATAGTGAACTGTCGGATGAATTTTGACAGGTAAATGAACCAAAACAACTTGTATTTTCATGGTCACTAATATTACAAGTGCTAATAATATTAGTGGAAAATTGAGCCTTTATGCAACACAAATTATTAGCACTTGTAATATTAGTACTTGTAACTTGTAACTTGTAGCTAATATTATTAGCCCGATTATGCTACAGGGCCCAGGTCAGCAATGTGGCAAATTACTGACTGGTCTACTTTGGCCACGATATGATAAAACTTAGTTTCATCCTTCGTTACATTGGCGAGGATGAATTGCGCTTCCGCCTGCGCAAACCACATTTCCGGGTCTGTCTTCCAGAAGTCGGGTAGCTTTACGGAAACCGCTGCAGCAACGCGAGCGTCTTGCTGGTCCTGTTGTTGATTCATATTCCAATTGAGGTTAGAATCACGAATACCGACGCGGAAGAGAATAACAAAATTTTCACAAACGTCGTGCGCGAGGACTCGAGTCGCGGTCACGGATCACGTCGGGGTCACCAATGTGGTGGGACGGAACGAGAACGAGACCAGAAGAACACGATTACAGTTTAATATTCTCGTTTATTGTCTCTTAATAAAATACACATTTGTTTACATCGAACGCGTAACAAGTACTACTCTTTTCTCTCTCTCTGCACATGACATTTCTACTTATGGGTGTGCCATGAATTACACCCCATACACTTAAAAAAATCTTGTAAAAAAGAGTGTAGCGTAAAAATTCAGGTCAAGTTCCAGTTGATAGAGCTAGAGTAATTTTTCTATCAGACTATTGGTTAAATTTTTCTCATGTTCAAATAAGAAGTAAAATTATGCGTGAGAGAAAGCATGAATTACCATTATCTACAGCCGAATTTGAAATGTGTTCAAAGCTATTGTAGCGTATACGTCTTCTATGTCATCATTGGTGGTTGCTTCAAATTCACTCATGAATGAATTCCCTCAAGATTAATGTTAAACTATAAATAACTCGTGTTCGAGGGAACAAATTTGACAAAAACTTTAGTATTGACAAAAACGGAATGAAATGTTGACGAAATCGGATAGTGACAAAAACGGATAGTGATAATAACGGATAGTGACAAAAACGGAACATACCTGTAATTAACTGCTTACCTAATTAGCGATGGTCTGAATATTCGGTCAGCCGAATAATTATATGGTATTATTAGGTAATCAGTATAAGAGTTTAAAACAACGGTAAGAATTTCATAGACAGATGGAGATTTAAGGAAGGGTCTGGATTCCAGCAGTAAACTTATCATTTGAGAAGATAATTGACAATCTTGAAGATTTCGATGGAAAAATGACAATTTCAATGCCAATTTAATCAAAAGTACTCACCTTCGGACCGCTTCCTTGCTTGTTGAAATCCGTGACGATATCGTTCCGAAATTTGACCGGCACCTTGCCAGTCAACGATACGTACCGCACCCGCTTGGAGCTTAAATGATGCGCCACAATATCCAGCACGCTGCTCCATTGCGACACTATCACCGCCTTGTCATCGCTGTTTAGGATTTTCTCGTCCAGCAGCTGCAGTAACCGTGCGATTTTCGAGCTCATTCTCGTGAGGTCGAACACCGGATTGGACCGGAGCATCACTTTCGAGGACGCCTTCGTAATGGCGGCCGCGTCCTGTGACGAATTTCCACTGATATCAAGTTCAACGCGCGCCTCACTCTCAACCGCGTCCGATGGATTGTCCGTGAGTTTGAGCTTGTTCAACTGAGCCAGCAAATCGAGCTCTTGAGCATTTTCATCTTCAACCGTGCTAAGATCGAAGTTTCCGTCATCGTCCTCAAGCATCTGGTGGATCAATCCCGGATGGCAGCAGATCTGGCGAAGTCGTAGCAGCAAAACCAAGATTTGAAACTGCTTTACTTCATCGTTGGCATGCATCTGCTTCAGTTTCTGGTGAACCCGATCGAATGCCATGTTCGGGAGACGGTTTTGTTCAAAAGTCGGAATGTTACGCCGTTGTGTACCCATGAACCCATCGTGATCTTTTTCCGCCCGTTGGTGCAGGAATTGACCGAAGAGCGTCCGGGAGTACAGCAACACCTTTTGGTAAACGTTCATTTCATCTTTCTCTAACGTCACTTCAACGAGTTCGACATTCTTCTCCGGAAGGCATTGCAGAGATCCCTTTTCCTGTAACTGTTTCTTAGTTCTACGCAGCATTAGAGATTTCATAATCGTCTGCAGTCGGGCCATTCCGCCGGCAGTCTTGTTGTCGATCCATTTTTTCCAATGATTCAAATCATCGAACGGAGTACAACGAAGGAACTTCAACAGTGCGTACATGTCCATTTCTTTGTTTTGTATGGGAGTTCCAGTGAGAACCCATCGGAACCGACCCCTCAGACGACAACAAGCCTCCGACATGGCACTCTTATGGTTTCGGATCATATGTGCTTCATCCAATATTATCCTTTCCCAGTTAACGCCAAAGATGCCACTTCGCTCGGATTTGGCTTCGCGGGAAGCGATATTGTAGGTCGTGATCAGCACATCATACTTCGCCAGATGCCGCGGCTTCACGTCTCTGTTTGTTCCATGATAAACATTGACGGCCAAGCTGTTCCTGGCTACTCTATTTTTGATTTCTCCTTCCCACTGTCTCATCAATGAAGCCGGACATATAATCAACGTCCCACCAGCAAAGTAATCGCGTCTTCCCTTCACTGTCCAACCATTGTCCTCCTGCTCTTCGTCATCGCTGGATTCTTCCTCTTCTTGATCCGGATCTTCCAGTTCTGCCTTTTTCAATATTAACGAAATCATGCTCAGTGTTTTTCCCAGCCCCATATCGTCCGCCAGAATACCTCCCCTCGGTTTGAGGCTCTCACGCCAAAGCATCCAAGCCAGAGCGTGCCTCTGGTGGTCCATCAGTTCGATTCGCAACAGCTTCGGAGGATCGGCCAAGGTGTCCTCGCTGGGACATCCCTCGATGGATTTATGCAACGTTGCCAACCGGTCAATGGTGATCGTTTTCTGCGTTTCAAAAGTCGCTATGCCCTGCTTCCCGGTATGCTTCGGTTGAATCTTGTCAACCTCCTTCTGAATGTCGTCCCACGAAATGTTGACCACCTGGTTGTTATTGTTGTTCGATTTCCGATCGTTGCCTGCCGATTGCATGCTGCCGTTGTTGCTGGAATGATTACAGAACAAGGTTGGCAAATTTCTTCAAAATTCTGGATAAAATAAAATAATGCAATGACAGAATTTCTTAGTGAAAGAAATTTCAACCATAACTTTAAATGATTTTTTTTTGTCAAAACAACTGAAGTAATTCTGTGAAAACTGCTACGAGTTTACCAGCAATTTTTCCGGAGAATAAACTTGAAAATCTCACCTGGCAACGGAACTGTTGGCACTATCCAGCACTATCCTACCACTGGCATCGACGGAACTTTCGAAACTTTTCTGAATCTCATCGCGGATTCCTCGTGAGTCGTGCACTTCCATGCTGGCAAGCTCACCCTTCATATTGGCTATTTCTTTCTCCAGATTCTGCTTTGCCTTCTGCAATCCGACTCCCTTGTCCGGCAGATTGATGTTCAGCTTGGACAGGTTTCCCATTTTTTCGTGCTTCTTCTGCAGATCTGCCAGTTCTCTGACTTTGCTGTCGTAGAACTTCTGCGATACTCGTTGTTTTGCGAGAGCTGCCTTGATGGTCGGCTGCACTAGGGGTTTAATTTTGACCGGCTGCTCATCATCACTGGACAGGGACAATACTTCCTCCGACGACTTCTCCATGATCACAAGCGACGATGGATCGCTATCGCTTCGATTGGCGCCCTCCTCGGTTCTGGGCTCCAAACCCGTGGAGGACAATTTAGTTTCGATCGACATTCTCACATCACGAGACAATCGACCTTTCGAAACGGATTCCTCGTGACCATCATGCGAGTAACCAGTTGACGACAGTTTGGGGCTAGCGGAACTACCTTCTGCGTTAAAACTTCGCAACGGAAGACTATCGTCGAAGGAATCACCCTTCTCCTGTACGACTTCATCTTCATCGTCGGATATCAGTACG
This sequence comes from Aedes albopictus, assembly GCF_035046485.1. NCBI lineage: Eukaryota > Metazoa > Arthropoda > Insecta > Diptera > Culicidae > Aedes > Aedes albopictus. Next base: position 437,771,010 of record NC_085138.1, read on the forward strand.
TTCCGTTTATTTTTCCGTCCCACCACAACCTCATCATCATCATCATCGCCGTCATCGTCATCTTCGTTGAGATCCGGTGGCCGAATTCCGGACAAACTCAACCGGGTGGCTGGCGACAATGCTCGACTTTCATTCAACCTTTCCTCCTCACTAGTGTCTCCATCGCTAGCTATGGTCACTTCTCCTTCCTCGTTGTCCTCGTTCTCATCGGAGCTGACATCCGAACTTGTCTGCCGCGGATGAAAGGACATTCGTCGGCTTTGACGCTTCTTTATCCGTTCTCGGATGACTTTCTCCTCCTCGTCCTCTTCATCGTCCACTTCGGTGTCCGCTGAAATCCGCAAATGATATCACTCATTTACATAAATCCGTTTGTTAGGCTCCGAAATAAGTACTTACTCTCTTCGATCATAATCGATTCCTGCGGATCCTGGCGGCTGCTGGAGGACATATAATCTGAAAATCCGAGAACCACGCATTGAAAACCCCTTCACGATTGTTCCCCATTCAGAAGTCACCCCCGAAATTTACCGGTTCCCTCGGATGAGTTGTCCGCAAAAATATCATCACACTCGGACATCACGACGGTAGCAGTGGACTATTCACACAAAATTCACTAAAGAAACACTAGAAAAACACCGTAAAATGCACAAAATTGTTGCGAAAAACACTCACAACGTCCTTGGCAACGGGAACGGACACGAAAACTAGCGCAAAACTTTTGAATTCTGTTTATGCCGACAAAACAACGTCGACTCCGCGTCGAGATTTTATGCCGACAAGTCAAACTTTTGACACTTCTGTGTAGTGGGCGATCTGTTCACGTTTTTCCGAATTTTTAGAGCATTTTGTGTGAACGGCGTAACTAACAAGTTAAAAAATATTGCCCGTTGTGAAGATTTATAGATTCCGACGCAAATAAATGATTAGGCTTATTTTCAGCGTAGGTGCGTTATAAATGTTTGTTTACAATGCAAAACTATCACCAAATGTGTACCTAACAACACAGCGTAAAATATTCACCAGGACGCGGTCTGGTTTTATATCTGTGGGCCCACGCAAGAAAAATCCACGAAACTAATCTTCGCGCAGGAGTCTACAGGTGGAATCTCCGCAATACATACACATACATTTGTTCAACATCACATTTTAAACAAGGCATAATCAACTATAGTACGCCACAATAGGCCTAATCAGAAGACGTTGAAAATCAGCTGATTTTGGGGGCCTTTAACAGTTCTGAAATGACAGCTCAGCGTTTGCGCCTTTGTTCGGCAGTTGTAAACAGTGGCATACACGGACCTGTCAACTGAAAAGGCCTATACTCTGTTTGTGGCTGCCGCTCTCATTCTTGCAACATGCCCTGCCCACCGTATCCTTCCGGCTTTGGCCACCTTCTGGATGCAAGGTTCGCCGTAAAGTACAGCGAGCTCGTGGTTCATCCTTCTCCACCACACACCGTTCACCTGCACACCGCCGAAGATCATCCTTAGCACGCATTGCTCGAAAACTCCGAGTGCTTGCAGGTCCTCCTCGAGCATGGTCCATGTTTCGTGTCCGTAGAAGACCACCGGTCTTATTAGCGTTTTGTACATGGTGCACTTGGTGCGTGGGTGAATTTTTTTCGACCACAGTTTTTTCTGGAGCCCGTAGTAAGCCCGACTTCCGCTGATGATGCGTCTTCAAATTTCACGGCTCACGTTGTTGTCAGCCGAAATCAAAGATTGCCTTGGTGATTGCGACGTTTAATCTGTTTAATCGGTTTACGCTGTTTAGTGAAACCTCTAATTGTGAAAACTTTCAAAGGAAAAACAATTGAATCTGGTTGTATAGTGAATAAAATATTTTGTAATTTCCCTAGCATAATCAACAGTTCATTATTCTAAATTATGATTCTATTGCGTTGAATTCCCGTGGATGAAATTACAGTTCAATCGATAGAATGACAGTTCTCCACGAAGAAAATAAATGATTCCAACACTAACTTTAAATGAATTTTAAAAATAGTCCCCACCCTTGGGGCAAGACACTGTGCTGTGTTATAAACGGGTAAAAAAGGAGTAAATGGAAATATGTAATGGAGTTTCTTCTAAAGCCATTCTTTAGAGACAGAAATAACAAGACCGTTCGGGTCCATGGTCAACAACAAACTCACTTTATTTATCGTTCTAATAATCAGATCTCATATGCTATGAACTCAGTTTTACATTTGAGTACCCTCGCTGAGGGTTTAGCTAAATTACCGAATGCAGTTACTACAAGTTCTTCCCCCTTAAGTTAATGTTACAACATTATGAGTTTTCACTATCTCAACTACAAAATCAAAATTTCGAAACAGTTTTACACAGATAACAAACTTAAGCTTGTTTTAAACTCGATTGAACTAGTGTTATGCTTTTTCGCATATTTATAGTCAAATTCCAACTTAAAATATGTTTTTATATTTTTATTACGTTACTCCTCTTTAGTTCCAAATCAAAATATCAGTATGCGCATTTCATATACAAATATCCTCCTTTCCGAAAGAAAAAAAAATATTTTTCCAAAACTAAAATGACTAGAAAATTACAAAACAAAACTAATATAATTTCGACCTTAACATAAACTTTCCAATAACAAATGCCCAAACTGACGCACAAAAAATCTAACGTACACAAACTAAAAATGTGACCCAACAACATAAAAAAGCAAATAAAAGTGCATTTGTCACATGTTAAGATAAAATGCAAGGTCACTGAAAAAAAAAAACTTAACCAGCCCTGGCACACTGTCACATACGCGTTTCTACAAATCCAATACACAGCACTACATACAGCTAACAGCAACAGCATCAGCATATCCACTATGCTTCAAGGCACGGTGTTCAACATCTTCAAAACCTGTTCTCGTATGTCGGCGGTGTCATCAAAATAGGCGAAGGTCGATGGAAATCCCAATGAAGCACAAGTGATGGCCGTATCAGCAAACAATAATGCACTTTCATCCAAAAGCAACCGGAGAAACTTAGGATGGCCCGCACATAACACGAACGGACACACAATCAGGGTAATATTACGGATGAAAGGGCGCGTAGATCTCAGGTACAGATGGGTTCTTCTCGGTCCGTCCTCAAGCTCTGCGTTGCCGAATTAAATCCGTGGCAGCCACATCTGACTGATGTAATTTATTATGGACTCAGGTATGGACTCGATGCCTATCCTCCATCCGTTGTTTTGCCATGTATACAGTTTTGGTAGCCGTGCACAGTTAGCTTCTCTTTCTCACAATGAAAGTCCCGAGTAAATACCAAGAAGCTTCCGCGCCGATGGTCAAAAGTGCACTGCTCACCATTGGACTAGTCACGTGATGTTGTTGGTACTAAGAAAAAAAACTATGGTCACAGACAAACAGACGTCTCACTCTACCCACATTCCATCGTTTTCCTTTTTAACGGACTATTCAAATATTTTGTAGTTCGCAAATCTCTCGGTCATGGCGCATGCATCGTTTTCGCTCCTGTTTGACGTTTGCTCACTACCGCCATCTACTCAGTGGGTTTTCGAAACACAGCTTAATTAGCATTGGGCGATTATGATTTTTGGACGATCATTTTAATCGTACTTTGTTGCAAGTGATACGTCTGTTTGTCTGTGCTATGGTTCTCATGCTCACCGTGAGCAAACGGGAGAAACAAATATGGAACACAGGCAAAATCCAGTCAAAAGAATATAACTGAACAAAAGGAATCTTAGAAGACTCAAAATGGCCTTATCCATGTTCCATGCGAAATATAATTTGTTCATTCAATAACACAAAAAAAACATACTAGCTCATCAAAACGTGTTTCACGTATTTTAAAAATGTCGTCAGGGAAAAATAATTTGCTGATTTTAATCAACCTCTGACCGTAAAAAAGGTGCAAAAAAAACACATAAAAAATGCCATGCACCAAAGCACGTATAATATTTAGCAGCACACAAAAATTACGTGTAAAAAAATCGTGCAAAACCACACAAAAAGCATTCAAATAAGTTTACGCGCATTTCACGAAAACTTTACAAAAATAGGCAATTGCAATTGTGTAAAAAAAACGAAAAATACCACAACAGAATGGTTTAAAAAAATATCACAAACTCGTATCACACAAGCTAAAATAACACAAATTTTTCACATAAAACATTGCTTGCACGCTTATCGCCAAAAGGAGTTTGCACACAAAAAAATCACACCAAATAAAAAACATAGTGCAAACTCCAACAAAATTTCACCTCGTCGACACTGTTATAAACGGGATTTTAAGTCTTTAAATATAAGACGTTCTTCAGGGACGGGAATAATAAGACCGCTCGAGTCCATAGTCTATAACATACTCACTTTATTTATCGTTCTAATAATCAGATCTCATATGCTGTTGTGATTGACTAACATTAAATGTATTTGGCAACACTGTAACCGATATAGATTATTATTAAAGTGACGTTCTCCTGTACACGCGTGTTTGATTTGCAATCGTAACATTTGGCGACGAAGTTGGGTTTTCGATTAAATTCGTGGAGAACAGGATTAAATTCGATCAAAAACGAGCGTTTCGATTCCGGTGCTGTGATGTTCCGATCAAGATTCCGATAGGAAAAGTGAATTTCGAGGGATCCGGAAAAGTCGATGTGAGGAGCACCGGTCAAATAGTGAATAACCTCTAAATTTCGGCCGAGCTGCAGCCGCTGTTGAGTGTATGTGTGCAGGGCGAAGAAAGACGTTAAAGTGAACACGCAAAAGTTGCGAAAAAGAAACAAAACAGAAAATGGAAAACAAACCGTCGTTACCACAGTTCGATGTTTCGGATACGTCATCGATCGGTACTCGCTGGACAAAGTGGAAGCGGTCATTGGAGCTATTCCTGGATGTAAACTGCATCGCTCTTGCATCTCGGAAAAAGTCCTATTTGTTGCATTTCGCGGGATCTGATGTCCAGGACATTTTCTACGAGATTGAAGGCCACAACGCAGCACCTCCTGCCGGTTCTGATGTGTACAAAGAAACCATCCGACTGTTGGATGCCTACTTCGCACCTATGGCGAGTATTCCGTATGACAGGTACGTGTTCAGAAGCATGAAGCAAGAAGACGAGTCGGTGGAAAAATTTGTCGGACGATTACGAGAGCAGGGACGACTTTGTGATTACGGAGGAGCTCTCGACATGAGAATCACGGAGCAAGTGTTCGATAATTGCCGGTCTGACGAACTACGTGAAATAATCTTGAAGAAGAAGCTGTTGACGGTACCTGCAATTGTGGAAGAAGCTCGTATCCTGGAAACCGTGAAGCGTAATAAGGAAGAAATGAAGAAGCTGTCCACCCCCTTGGATGAACCGCAAGCATATCAGGTGAAGCGTGAAAGAAAAAAAGAGGTGTGTTTCCGGTGTGGCAATTCCGGACATTTTGCCAATGATAGGGGATGTCCGGCCAAGAACAGGATTTGCGACAAGTGTAACCTTATTGGACATTTCCGAAAAATGTGTAAAACAAAACTCGATGGCAAACAGATTGCTGCAAAGAAGAAGAAGAACCGAGTGCTGCAAGTTCGTGAATCCGACGACGATGATGACCTTACGAACGGCAGCGCCGACGAGCCGGTGGAAAGCGACAGCGATAGCGACGTGCAGCAGATATGTGCCACAGGCACGGAACACGACAAGGTGACTTGTTACATTGGTGGCGTTAAGCAGAACTGGATAGTTGATTCTGGGGCCCATGTGAATGTCGTCAGTCGTGGAACATGGCGTATCCTAAAGCACCAAGGGTGTAAAATCAGTTGCAGTTCAGAAAGCCGGAAGTTTCTTCGTGTCTACGGTAACGGCAAACTCAAAATACACAAGGTCATCAGAGCAGACATCAGTACGCGTTCAAAAACTGTTCACCATGACGTTTATGTTGTCGACAACGAGAAAGGGGCAAACCTTCTCTGCAAGCAAACTTCGATGGACCTGGGCATCCTGAAAATTGAAGGAGAGGTTTTCAACGTTGCGAAGAAGGAAGAACCTCCCATCGGTAAAGTGAAGGGTTTGCAAGTAGACGTGAAAATTGACGAAAAAGTGGTTCCAGTTCAACAACCAGCTCGACGCCTGCCAATACCATTGGAGGAGCTTGTGGAGAGCAAATTGCAGGACCTACTCAAGCAGGATATCATCGAGCCAGCACCGTTGAGAATCACCTGGGCTTCCCCTCTGGTGGTGACTCCGAAAGATGGCGGCAGGAGTGTCCGTTTATGCGTGGACATGAGGCGAGCGAACGAGGCCATTATTCCGGAACGTCACCCATTGCCCACTTTCGATGAGATAATGCCGCACTTGGATGGTTGCAAGTACTTTAGCAAAATAGATCTGGTAAAGGCTTTCCACCAGATCGAACTCGCGCCGTCCTCCAGGGAAATTACTACGTTCGTCACGCCAAATGCTTATTACCGCTACAAACGACTCATGTTCGGCATGAACTGTGCGGCGGAAATCTTTCAACGGGAAATCGAGCGGATTTTGAAAGGATTGAAAGGCATCAAGGTGTTTGTCGATGACATCTTGGTGTTTGCGAAAACACAAGAGGAGCATGATCGGAGGGTGCAGGCAGTACTGCGTCGACTCAAGGAATATGAAATTACGGTCAACATGGACAAAAGTGAGATAGGGAAGAAGGCAGTTGATTTCATGGGCCACACGCTGTCTGCCAAGGGAATTTCACCGATGAACAATAAAGTCAGTGCGATCCAGACGTTCCGCAGACCATCAAATGTAGCCGAAATGCGTAGCTTTCTTGGGTTGGTGAACTATGTCGGTAAGTTCATTCCCAATCTTTCAAGCCTATCTGCACCGTTGCGACAGATGACAGTAAAAGGTGCACCGTTCTGCTGGACCAGAGAGGAAAAACGCTCGTTTGAGGCAATCAAATCTGCTTTAGTCGAACCTGAACATCTGGGCTACTTCAGTCCAAAGAACCCGACTACTTTGATCACCAATGCAAGCGACAACGGACTTGGGGCTGTATTGCTTCAGCACCAGCAAGGCAAAACGAAGGTCATCAGCTATGCCAGCAAAAGTTTGACAAAAGCAGAAAAGAAGTATTCAACGCTGGACAAGGAGGCTCTAGCGATCGCCTGGGCTACCGAAAGATTTAGGATGTACCTGACAGGACTGCATTTCACCATAATGACTGACCACAAGCCACTGGTTAGCATCTTTAGCCTAACATCCATACCGAACCAACGACAAGAACGATGGGTTCTAAAGATGCAAGCGTATCGTTACAAGATAGAGTACGTTCCCGGCAGGATAAATATAGCCGATCCTCTATCACGGCTTTCCGAAGTCCTCGATAAGAAATCCTTTGACAGGAGCTCTGAAGCGGATCTTTGCGCAGTTGTAGAAGTTAACAAGCCAGCTGCCATTACGATGAGTGAAATAATCCAACGTTCGCAAGAAGATGAAGAGCTGCAAGGTGTTAAAACTGCATTACACAACGGAGAATGGGAAGGAGTGCTCAAGAAGTACGCACCGTTCAAAAGTGAGTTGTGCTTCGCCAACGAAATCCTTCTGCGAAAGAACAGAATCGTTGTCCCACAAGATCTTCGCGAAGTTATCCTAACCCTGGCCCACATCGGTCACCCCGGGCGTGAAAAAATGAAAAGAAGATTGAGGGTGGCAGTCTGGTGGCCAGGTATCGACGCCGCTGTGGAGAAAGTCTGCAAGGAATGTTTCAGCTGTCAACTCGTAGCTCCATTCGAAAAACCAGAGCCGTTACGTATCAGGGATCTACCGAGTGCACCGTGGATCCATCTTGCGGGTGACTTTCTCGGTCCGCTGCCAGATGGTACGTATCTCTTCATGCTGATCGATTTGTACAGTCGATATGTACTTGCGGAGCCGATGAAGTATACGACATCGAAGGAAGTCATCAGGTTTCTGAACGAATCGTTCACTCGAATGGGTTTGCCGTATATCTTGACTTTTGACAATGCGAGAAATTTCTCTAGTCAAGAACTGAAGGACTACTGTGTGGATAGAGGGATAAAGCTAACTCACACTACACCGTACTACCCGAGCGCAAACGGAGAAATCGAGCGCCAAAACCGCTCCGTTCTGAAAGTATTGAAGATCAGCAAACAACAAGGAACTATCTGGAAGGAAGCCTTACAGGATTACCTGTATATGTACTCCGTAACTCCACACTCGGTAACGGGTGTTTCCCCGGCACAACTGATGTTCGGACGTCGATTCCGAGATCTGATCCCACATATGCAAATGGAGTTGTGTGACGACGAAGAATTGCGCGATCGTGACAGAATTGTGAAACACAATGCCAAGGAATGCCGAGATAGGAGGGTTGGAGCAAAGGAATCGCAAATCGAAGTTGGAGATGAAGTTTTGCTCAAGAACATGACTCCGCAGAACAAGCTATCGTCGAACTTCCTATCAACGGCAGCTAAAGTGATTCACCGAAACGGAAACAGTCTTACACTGGAAACAGAAAACGGACAAGTCTATAAACGGAATACATCTCACGTCAAACCACTTGTGAGACCAGCGGAAGGAAAGCAACAACGGTTGGCGGAAAAGAGTGATGACAATGAGGTTGTAGAACCTGTCGAAGATCCGGTTTCATCCCAGGTATCGGACACCCTGCAGCGACCTCGAAGAGAAGTGAGACGCCCAAAACATCTGGATGATTTCCGTCTGTAGTTGATTGATTCCATCTTTTAAAATGTTTCTAACTTCGTTATAGAAAGAGAGATATGTTGTGATTGACTAACATTAAATGTATTTGGCAACACTGTAACCGATATAGATTATTATTAAAGTGACGTTCTCCTGTACACGCGTGTTTGATTTGCAATCGTAACATATGCTATGAACTCAGTTTTACATTTGAGTACCCTCGCTGAGGGTTTAGCTAAATTCGAGGCTAAATTACCGAATGCAGTTACTACATGCAGGAAAGTGCATTTTTTTCTCTCAAAGTTGCGCACTACTTTCGAAGTTAGGTATTGTTCGTGTAGTTGAAATCGGAATTTTTGACACGCGAAAATCGATGTTTCTCCTAAACCGTGTGTCGGACGTACGTCGGGCACAGTGCGTTGGATAGAAGGCCAGGTCCGCTGTCCAGCGCACTACGTCCGACGTTAGGTTTCACCTATAGATTTTGAGAAAAATCGATTGTCGGGTGTGAGGAAACTTCGGGTTTCAACCGCGACGACAATACGACCCACGGAAAAATTCATATTTGCTGGTCGAAAACTCCCTGGTGCAGTCTCGAATTACCCTAACTTGATAAAAATCGATTATTCAATTTTTTTCGGTATCGACCAATGCTGCTTGAATTTAAATATTTCGCCTGAAACTGGCAGCCCTCCTGATTGAAATATTTCACTCGTTTTTGACAACTTCGTGCGAACAGCGATCAAAACACACCGAAAAAGTCGTGAATCATAACAAAAAAGACGTAAAATTTGATCAATCGTGCACAAAATTGCAATTTTTCCCTGTTTAATTGTCTGATATCATGCCCGTACAGTTCTGATTAATAGTGCGATCATACCGGTTGCAGCGCTGCACCGTGAGAATGAAGTTTCAATTCCTAACAATGTCGCGATTCGCGTCGTGGTTCCTGCTCTTCATCGCCACTTGGACCAACCATCTTCATCGGGTGGATGCAGGGGACATAGTGGACATTACGGATACCGTGTTCGGTTCAATGACCGACACGATCCCCGTCGCATATGGTGATTTCAATTCGGATGAGTTGTTCGATATGTTCGTTCTGCGAAACAATTTCCGCACGATTCAGATCCTGTTCGGAAGCGACGATAAGCCGCTGCTCCAGGCGGGGCCAAAGTGCGAGTACAAAAACTTTCACATCACTAGCGTCGTTCCGGGGGATTTCGATGGGGACGCTTACATGGATGTGATGTTCACCGTTCAGCGGGAAGGGGAGGACCAAGGGGTGTACATCAACTGGGGCGGGTCGGAATACATGAACTGCACCAAGGAGGATGAGGAACCGCTGATCGTGATGCGAGGTCAACCTTTGGCCCTGGATTACGATAAGGACTTTATCATTGATTTGTTTGGGATGGATACGAAAGGCGAGCGAAAATTTTGGATATTCAAGAAGCCAAAAGAAGGAAAGCGGAAACCTCCGGATACGTTCCCGATGGATGGTAAGCATGGTGCCTTGCTTAAGGTTCCTCATTCGCATGCCATCATTGATCTGGACAAGGACTTTACTGCGGATTTGCTACTCACCACTGAGAACAACTACGAAGTGTGGAAGGGAACGGAAACGGAGAAAGAGTTCTTCTATTCTCATAAAATCGACTTCCCTGTTGGCAATTACGATGCTCATATTGGCCAGTCGATCTTCCTGGACGCGGAATTGGACGGGAATCTACTGCAAATCGTGCCGATTTGCTTCAACAAGAACTGTATGAACTCCAGCATATTGGTCTACCACGGGAACCATTTCCATGATCTGCAGATTGATTTCAAGGATGACCACAATGATGTCTGGGGCTTCGTCGTTCCGGATCGGTCTAATTGGGCCACCCAGGTGATAACCCTCCGCGGTGGCGACTTCAATTTGGATGGATATCCAGATCTTCTGGCCACGCTTTCCAAGTCGTCCGGTCAGATGCAAACGTTTTTGCTGGAGAACGTGCCTTGCGAAAAGCTGGCCTGCAACCACATGAAGAGGACCTTTGTCGTGCGATGGAAGGCCCTCGCCCCGTTCACCAACGGAACCATCATGGGTTCGTTCTACGATTTCTACAACAACGGAATCTTGGACGTTATCTTCGTGGAAAAAGTGGGTAACACTACCCGTCCGGTGGCGTTCCGGAACTCGCTGGACTACGATGCCAACTTTGTGAAGGTCATCGTCTTGACGGGACTGACCAACCAACGGGGACCTAAGAAACTGACTCCCCTGGGGCGGAAGAAGAGAACATTCGGTAAGTTGTTAGAGACGGGTTCCCGAAAATTACTGGTAAAAGGAATTCTGGAGAATGCTACAGAATCATCGGCAATACGAAAATTGAAGAAATTGATGTAATATTTTCTTTCTTTATGAAATAGGGTAAAAAATATAATTTGGACATGTATGTAATTTGGACATGCACGGCGATGTATATCTTGTTCCGTAGAGCTAATAAAAGTAGATACTTCTGAATATCGATTATTGGATCAAGTAGACCCTATTCTGATGAGTAACGTTGAAAATACGCTTAACAATTGAGAATTTACTTCAAAATTATCGAAAATGTAAATTATTTCATTAAAACCCCTCAAATGCACAGGTATGCAAGACGACATACACTTCATAGTCACATACAATATTCACCTCAAAATCGTTGAATTAATAATTATTGTAAGAAATTTAAAAGCCTCATTGCATTGAAAAAAGCTCAATAAAGAAGCATTAAGCAGCCAATCTCTTAACATTCATCTGGAACGCTTAAAATAGGTGGTGTCCAAAATACATTACAAGTTTTCTACTGTAAATATATTTTGGTCATCTGACGCACTACGTGGGGATGCTGTGCGATTGCATACATGGAGGCGTATTCTGTGGGTCTGGCGATATTTCCTCGATTTTAACAAAAACTGTAATATTTATCAAAATAAATGCCTGTTAAGCGAAAAAAATTGATTATTTGTAAGAAAATATTTATTAATGTATGCTACTTTCATGATTTAGCAGTATTCATGGCTAAACATAGAGATAATTGCCCTGTCCAAATTATATATACCTAAGGGTGTCCATAACACATATTCGGTGTCCAAAATGCAATTCTTGCAGGCGTTTGGAAATTGTGATTTTCTCAGCTTAAAATGATTTCGTTAAGGTTATTGTCACCAGGAACGCAAAGTACAATCATATTATAAGCGTATAAGTTACTTTGCAAAATAATCAATTGCTTTCTAATGAAACTAGAGGACGATATTTCCAAAGTTGTCCTCAGCCTGTCCAAAATACATGAATTACCCTACTTCCAAGAATGATTGAATGAATTTCTTATTGTAATCTGATAAACTTATAAGTTGCCTGAGGATATTCATGTGAGGATTTCCATCAGAATCCGTGGCAGAGTACGTACAAGAATTTGCTATTTCTATATGGATTTCCTAATTCATTCTTTGTGTGATTTAATTGTACTTTGCATGTATAGGTTTTATTGAAATAGTTTATGCTGAACCCTAGATAAAGTTTCCGTAGAATGTCCGAAGAAACTTCTGTAGAAATTCCTCAAAGAATGTCCATGTTAAAATTGCGAAATTATGTTTTACTCCTCCACGAATCAATTGCACCATTATCCCACTTCCAGGAACAAATCTTCCCGGACCACGCATCGAGTACAACACAACCACCCAGGATGGTGACCCACAGCACGGTGCTTCGGCGCAGCTACCACAATCCGCTTACTTTGCCCTGCACCTACCGTACACAACTTTCGGCCTGGGTCGAACACCGAACTTTGTCGATTCGCTTACCGTGGGACTGTCCAATCATTCTCGCACCTGGACACAACTGATTCCCAACTCGCAGATGATTGTCGTCCCCTGGCCTATCGACGAAACCGACAAGTGGAAGGCTCAGCTATTCGTCACCCCTAGCAAGCTGATCCTGATGAGTGTGGTGGCGTTGGGAGGCATTTGTTTGGTCATTCTACTGCTGATTCTGATACTGTACGCCAAGGAGAAACGTGAGGATCGGATCCAGCGGTCCCTCGAGGCGCATCGGTTCCATTTTGATGCGATGTAAGACGATGGGAAAGGCGAAAAGAGAGGTACTTGTTCTGCGATATTTAATTCTACGTTTTATCTAGACTTGTGGTTTTTTTTTATTATTAATGTGTGTTTAGCCCCCTTTTCGAATAATTTATTACAAGGACTGCACTAAGTAATATATGAGATAACGGAGACAGTTTTGTTCGCGATACTACTACATTAATAATCTAATAGTAATAAATTTTTCGGTCAAAGTTGTTACGAAGTCAATGATGAGAAAGCCATTTTATCATTCACATACATGCTTTGTTTAACCGTGGGAGATGATAGTGTGGAAATGAAGATTCAGGACTTGCCCGAAACAGTGTCCGAGGAGAAGATTATAGAGTTTCTGTACCGTTTTGGCGAAATGATGTGATTTATTATATAATGTGGGAATAGGGCTACGAGCAGAGATGGCATTTCACCGTAGCGATTCACTGCGGCGTCAGTTTATCGATCACACTGGGGATAGGAACATTTTTCACCACACCAAGAAGCCAGTTTCTCTTGTTTTGGGTGGTGGGTAGACCAAGCGCTAGTGCCTGCTCTTGCTCGTTCGCCTTGGATCGAGTGTGGCTCACTCTTTCGCGCGCATCGCTCTCCGGCGCTCTCCCGTGTTTTCACCCAGCAGTCACCGAATCATCACCATGGTGTCGCCGGGGCGAGAACTCTCCGGTGTTTCACCGCAGCGCGCACTCTGGCGCAAAAACCTCACTGGAGCGCGCGCCCGGGTGATTTTTTACACTTTCACCGGAGGGAATTTTAAATCGCTCTCGCCGCACTGTTGTGTGGCCTAGTGCTCAGGGAGCTAAGAGATTTATTTCTACCCACCAAGCTTGCGCGCATCCGAATCGCAGTGGTGGATCCACATATAAGAGACGAGCTCCTGTTGAGATACACAGCGTGAGTGGTGTATTTTCTATTTCTCTTTCCTACACTGAGGATATGGACATCTCTGGCTACGAGTTCGCCGGTATACCACTCGGTATATGGTGAACCCGTATAAGCTGATGTAAACATTGGCTTGTGGTTAATATCGATGAACATCATACTTTCATCTTCTACAAAGGGCAACTGCAGTCTTGTAAACACTGCAAAGAGCTGATGCCCAGTGGCATATCTTGTGTGCAAAACAAGAAGTTGCTGGTGCAGACGAGCTACGCAAACGTAACGAAGCAAACGAGAGCATGACCACCACTGACAAAATGAACTAATGCGAAGCCACCGAACAGCTCGTAACAAGCGTTTCCTGCGCTACAGAATCCTTTATATTTCACCAAACCGCCTGCCTCGGCAGCACGATCCGAAAGTCAACCATCAAGCGTTCATCTAACGACATCTCCCCGCCCTTCACCCAGTTCTTCGTTAACTTTCCGAACACACTTATTGACTGCTTTCAAAAAGCGAACTCATGTGATATGATCACATAGCGATGATTCTTGCACATCAACGAGCAGCAGGCAAACCACACGAGGTCCTTCCGATAAAAAGCCCCGCCGAGTAGATGTGAACGACAAAGAAGGTGAGGATAATCGGTCGTAGAAGGCTCTCTCGTCGTACAATATCGGCACGATTACTAACCACATGAAAATGAACGCTCTACGAAAGCTTTATGACCAGTCAATGCCTCGATATTGTGTGTCTGCAAGAAGTGGAAAACGACCGGATCTCCTTGCCTGAATTCATCGTATATGTACATCAAACTCAAGGGCCCATATAGCCGAGGCGGTAAACGCACGGGTATTCAGCATGACCATGCTGAGGGTGACGGGTTCGATTCCCGGTCGGTCCAGGATCTTTTCGTAAAGGAAATTTCCTTGACTTCCTTGGGCATAGAGTATCTTCGTGCCTGCCACACGATATACACATGCAAAATGGTCATTGGCAGAGGAAGCTCTCAGTTAATAACTGTGGAAGTGCTCATAGAACACCAAGCTGAGAAGCAGGCTTTGTCCCAGGAGGACGTTACGCCAAGAAGAGAGAGAGAGAGTACATCAAACTATGCCACACGAGAAAGCGTGTGAGCGGTGAAAGAACGCATCCAAATCGCACGTCGAGAAGAGTCAGGATAGCCGACGTCTGGATGAGTGTGAAAGACACAACTATTTGCAACATCTACGCTAAAAAGCCGAAAAAAGTCGAAAAACCCCGGTAAAACCCGCAAAACATTTGCTTGTGTTCGCATGTCGCAAAAGCGTACTTCAGCTCAAACATATGCTTTGCTCTCAGAACAGCTGTTCAAAGGGTACAGTTGAATGTTGTGTCGGAGAAGTTGTGCCCGCGAGACGCTGGCTTTACGTATGTTTACCACAACGCCTAGTCACGACGTGATCAAATCTACATAGGCAATGGCTTGCCATAGAACATCCCGCTTCCCGAACGGCCCACAAACACGTATGTTGTTTCACAGATCAACAGGAAACTTCGAGCCATCCTTGAATTATTCCACGTTCAGCGTGCTATCGATACTATCAGCATCCCAAAATGCTGTCCACGATCAACCGTCTTCTCCTTCTAAACTGAGTATAAATCGTTAAAATAGAGAATATAAGAAAGTGTCATCCAGAAAATTATCAATGATGGTTTGAAGCAAATCTTTTAGTACGAGTAGAATTGCACACAACATTAGGATTACATGATTATATCAGATCTAAAGCGATATTTTACCCATTAAACAAGCAGTCTAATACGTCTCGTAAGTCTGTGAAGCTTCCACCAGTCGCTCTAAACCGGAGTAAGTAATACCATCAGTGCCGTTAGGACGCAAGCATCGGCCTCTTTGGTGGTCCAGTACCGCAACCCATTTACATTGGTGGATGATTCACTACTAGATACTGCTCCAGTCACGGTTGCTTCACCAAAGTCTATAGCCGAAAGGGATTGTGACCGAACACGTACCTCAAAGGTAGCGCAAATGCGATAGCAAACGCTGTTGGCCATGTAACGATGGAACGATGACCGTTGCGAACGTTCACTCGAATCCGGTGATGATTGCAGCAGAATGTGTGTTCCGGGCACGAAGTGATCACCAACCGTAGAGCCATCCGGCAGGAACTGGCAAGATTCTGAAAGCGACCAAAATCAGTATGAGGGAGAGTCATGAAACGCAACAAACTTACCAATAGGTAATGGTTGACCATGATCCAACACCGAACGGATCTTTTCCACTCTCGCATTGTAATAGGCCGTGGTCCAAACGGAATCGTCTGCCGTATTGACCGCGCAAGCACTGCTCAGCGTTTGATTAAGCTTGAACCGAACCCATCCCTTAACCATTGAATTCTGCAGTGCCGGAGCACATCCTTCGCAGAAACAACTGAAACTGTCTCCTGCGAAGAATACTTCCGGAAGCATCAAGGTGCGCTTGAATCCCATCACCAGTTTTAGATAGTCGCAATCCTTATTTTCGACCACACTCAGCATGGACGACGAGGAAACGGAATTCGTGCGAGATGAACGCATATGATCGTCCGCAAATTCCACGATCGTAGCGCGACGACTTGCCAAAGTGCTGGTTCCCGTGGAGGACTGCATTGGCGGCGGTTGATGCTCCGGAGCCGTCGAACAGGATGCCTGCAATGGGAGTCCTAACTTGGCGCGATTGTTCGCAATAGTGTTGCTATCTTCCTCTACCTCGGACTCATTGAGCTGAATACTGAAATCTATGATGCTATCGACATCTTCCAGATAGTTCGGATCAGTGTTGTTGTCTGGAGCTGTCTGGCTAGCTGCCGCCGAATTGGCATTTGTGTTTACCTGTCCGTTACTGTTGGTGCTGGAACGATAGTCTTCGAAGCCTTCGTCACAGTTGGCGGATTGTGAGAGTTCGCCTCCGCGATTGCTATCGAAGCTACCTTGTAGGGCATTGAACCGGTGCGTGCTTTGGCTACGCTGAATGTTGAGATTCGTGGAATGTTGCAATTGAAGGGAGTCCCGCAGGCAACTGAAATTGAAAGGGTTAAGGGTTATTACAAAGAATGACGGAATCTTATCACTTCCTTACCAAGAATTGGATAGATCTTGATTTCGCGCCTCGTTCGCCGTACGATTCTTGATTGAAATGTTCATCAACAAGTTTTCCGAAACACTGTCCATCACAGATCGACTCCTGGAATAATGAACCGAAAAAACGTATGTTATATCCGAACATACAGTTATGAAAAGTTTTAAGGTTTTCCAGGCTCTCCAGCTTTTAGCTTTATAAATTGTAAAAGGAGTATATTGCTCTAACCAGAGCGGGGAATATAAAACAACAGAATATTTTTAAAATAATTCAGGTTTCCGAAGTCAATTTCACCTTATTAGGTTTACCAAATGATCATTAAAAATCAAAAATTTTAAGCAGTAAGTTTCTTAGACCAAATTGTCAATCTTTAACGATTGTAGTAAATTTTGTCCGTTCCTCGAATGATGCAAACTGCAATTCACTCTAAGAATTAGGTTCACTTCCTTCTGAAAACCTTTTGACATACCTAGTTAAAAAATTGAATCCTACTCACATTGCCGATGGTCCAGGATTGGACGCGCAAGCCGCTGCCGCATCCGTCTCCTTCTCGTGCACCTCCAAGTCAGCTTTTTCACACTGGGGTACGTTTTCCACTTCGCTAGCCAAAGCGCCGGAAATACCGGTGCCAACAGCACCCGCTGGCATTGCCGCTAATTCCTCATTGATCGGACTTCCGCCCTTAGCATCGCCATTCACGATTGAGATCTTTTCGCATTTTCCGTACACGTCGAACACCGGATAAATGTGATGGGGCAGCCCGGCAGCCAAATCATCCAGCTGAGTCTGGCCGAAGGCGATGCTCAAATTTCCGGCGTGGGTCAGCGTCATGGTGATGATCGTTCCCACCTGAATTTGTTCGAAGATTTCCGCGTATTTGGATTGAGTCTTGTTGCCATTGATGTTTATGTAGTCATGAGTGGCAATCCAGCATGGTCTCCGGAACAGAATAGCCGATGTTGGGAAAGGGAATTGATGAGTTCCAGGACATACACCCAAAGCACCTACGGCTATTGTTCCCTTCCATTTGGGATTCACTTGGGTTATTTTTATACTGATGCTGTGACCTTTGCATAAGGGTTTGGAGAGACAGACGACTCCCTGATGGTAAGATTGAACCCTGGAAGCCGACTTCTTGTCGTCGAAGAGTTGAATGTTTTTACCATGACATTCGGAAAATTCAAACGACAAACTGTCAGAATCGATCGATTCCAGCATTGAATCTTGCTTGTTCAGAGGATCCAGCCCAAGCTCGAGTGAATCCTGGAGTCGAAGGCTGCATGGTCGAAGTGGGGATGAGGGTCCTTGTGAAGAAATCACCTGGACGGCCATTGTCGAACCCATGAGCTCGACTACGGCAAATATATCTTCCGAGACGTTTTGAAAACTGATGTTCATGTCCTCGGAATTTAGTAGAATCTTCAAGGTACGCGACGCGGTTAATTCAATAGCAATGCGATCACCAACTCTCAGCCAGTCCAACGAAGCAAGAGATTTCTGCAGCAGGCTGGAATTGTAACGCACCTCGTTTCCGCTGGCGTACCAGACGTTGGCCGGAATGCGCTTCATACTGATGGGAATGTTTTTGCGGACATGTTCATCCGAAAGATTCAAGTCTGTCACTCCGATTTTTAAGCTTCCGGCATACAGAGGGTTCACCTCGGTAATCTTTATTTCGAAGGTTTCTCCAACGACAAGTGGTCGTTCGGAGAATACCAAGCAATGAGAAAGAGCTGCGTTCGTACAACGTGACGCCAAAGTCCAATTTTGCATTAAGGTGACATTTCCGGAAATGCATGACCAACGATGCTTCGCTTCGAGAGCCGGTTGAATAACGGAAGTCGCTTGCAGGCTCTGGGAATTTTCGCTGATAGCGTACGGTGCCCGAATGTCCGGGTGTGGCGTGGTAATGCTGACCTGAGCACACTGGCCGTACAAATCAATGACCGCGTACAAGTTCGGTGCCTTGCATTCGTAGTACGGCCCTTGATCGACCCCGTTGATGAAGAAATGAATGTTATCTGCATTGCGCATAACGCCAACTCGTGAGCCGGTAGTTAAAGTATCCAAATCGAATGGAAGGTCATTCCGAATTGTAACTCCATTTCGCATCAGAGTAGTTCCAGAGATCATAATAGTATCGTGCTCCAAATCGGTGGCCGTGCTCGGTAGACTCAGCTCATCCGGACGGATTCCGGTCACCCCGATTTCTATGCTGCCGTTCCATTGGTCCACGACAGTTTCCAGTACAATTTCAAACAATTCTCGCTGACGGAGCGGCCGATTGCTAAAAACGATCGAGTCGTTGAACTCCGCCAAAGCTTTTGGTCGGCAAGCCGTCAATCCACCGTTTGAGATCCGAGCGTTTTTCCCGTGAACAGAATGAAACTTCAGCTTAGGTTCGCTACTGAAAAGCGTAGTATTTGAAATTGTCGAATTGCCGGTATCTGGAGTTCCGCACTCTGAAGTGTCAACGATGCTTGCTTGAGCTGCCTGACCGTACAGATCAATAACACCGTAGACCTTCTCCGGAACATTTGAAGCTGCTGGGCCCTGGTCTACACCGTTGACCCAAAAGTGTAATGTTCCATCATCTTTTCGGACGACTCCAACGCGATCACCAACTTGCAAACGATCGAGATTTTGTCCATATTGTTCGATGACGGTCATGCCATTGTGCATCACTCCGTTACCCGTCATCATCCATGTTCCGGAGCGCACATTAGTCATGGTGAATGGAAAGTCCAGTTCCGTTGGGCTGTGGGTTGTTACACCCATCTCAACAGATCCGGCCCACTTAGTGACGACTCGTTCTAATCTAACCTGGAACATCTCGTTGGGTCTCAGGGGACGTCTGGTTAGCACAACTCCATTGTTGAAATCATCCGAAGCATTCGGGCGTAGCGCAGTTCTTCCACTGTGTGTTACACTAGCATGAGATCCACACATGGGATGGAAAAGCAAGCGATCCGATTGGCTGAAGTCCACTTCCGGACTTGCTGGAATCAGTTCTTGTTCCGTAACAGGCAAACTCATAAGATTGTTCCGCCTTGTAACTAGGTTCTGCTGTTCGCGTTCATCGCGATCAACGATAGTCACCTTGATGGTCATGCCATACAGGTCGATCACACCCCAAAGCGTTTGGGCTACCCGGGTTGCTGCCACTCCCTGATCTCGACCGTTGATGTAATAGTGAAGATTTCCGTTTGACTTGCGCATCATCCCAACGCGATCGCCCTCACGCAGCTCATCCAAGTTGAACTCTCCATATTCTCGGCGAGTTCCTTTGCCATTGGTAAGGATGCCACATCCGGACATCATGATGGTTCCGCTTCGGAGGTTTGTCATAGTAGCAGGGAACTGTAAAGCCGATGGGCAATGTGTTGTCACTCCGACCTCTATCGAGCCGGACCATTTGTCTACCAGCCTATCGATCCTTATTTCAAACAGCTCGTTATCCCGCAACGGACGATGGGTCATCACAACTCCATTGTTGAACTCATCCAGTGGTCGTCGCCTTTCCGCCGTTCGACAATTTGCACTCAATTTGACCAGCGATCCACAACGCGTATGAAAGCGTAACTTGTCGTTTGGATCCATCGAGTCTGATCCTGCGCCAGATCCGGAGGGGCCTCCCCCATTGGCATTGGCACTGACGGACATTTCCACCGACATGGCAATGTCAATGTTCTGTGAAATCTGTGTATTTTCATTGCTGTATTCCAAACTGTCCGATGGGCAGATTGAAACCTGCACGCATTTACCGTACAAATTGACCAGTGCGTAAACGTTTTTCGGAATGTCGACTGCTGCCACACCTTGAGATTCTCCATTGACGTAGAAAATCAGCTCCCCTTGGGCCGTTCGAACCACTCCCACTCGATCTCCCTCGCCTAATTTGTCCAAGTCTGATCCGTAGTATTCCATGAGCGAAAGTCCATCCTTCAGAACAGAAATGCCGGACATCACCCAGGTTCCACTGCGTAGTTTCGTAGCACATGGTGGCAACTCCGTCGCTTCCGGATTGACGGTAGTCACGCCGATTTCTATGCTACCGCTCCAAGCGTGAATCTAAATTGAACAATTTTCATCAAACGAAGATCCAAAGTGAAAAATCGATAATTACTAACCTTCTCGTCAATCCGCACTTCGAACAGCACATCGTCCTGCAAGGGCTCGGCGCTCAGCACCAGCCCGTGGTTGAACTCGCTGATGTTTCGCATGGCCGTCCGGTTGTTATTGGCCAGCGTAATTCGCTTTCCACAACGCCGATGGAACGACATTGCGACGACGACGACGACGTGAAGACTTTCCCCAGCAAAACCGCACGAAGAATGCAATCTCTGACTGTGTGACTCGACTGCGCGTCTCGCACCAAAACACAAACAAAATCCGCTCTTTTCGATTGGACGAATCGAATGCGAATGAAAATTTATGACAGCTCCACCAACGAAACGAACCGATCGATCAAAACAAAAAGGATAATGAACCGCTATGTTTACAGTTATGCGCTGGTCGCCCTGACCGTGGCGTAAGTGTGTGTGAGTGTGCTTCTCGTCGGCGTCGAGACGTCCTATCAGCTGATTAGTGCTTTGATTGGTTTTTATGAATGGAAATGCATTTCGTACGCACGTTGATTCACAGGTTGATTGTTTGCAAACGTTCGAATGGTCCTATTCCTCGGCCAAGGTCTTGGTATAGCATAGTAATTTTCCAAAATATTTGGCCCTCAACAGTCGATGAAAAAAAAGGATCGTGGACGTTAAAATTGCTTTGTTTAAAGCTGAATAAATTCAAACTGAATAATCTATACACTATTCTATTTCTATTATACTCTAAGCATTCGCGCAGAAAAAAGTAAAAAACCAACAGTTTTTCTTCTAGAATTTGCTTGTCAGCATTTTTATTTACATCACAACGGTAATACGGTAATACCGTAATACGACTACATATTATTTATTAATAAAAAACATTGACCTATGTTTACAAATTTGATGAAGTGAGAAACACAAACCTTTCATATAAAGTTCTAATCAAAATTAACCACACAATGAACAACAAACTAAAAAATATGAAACAAAATATAAATTATCTAGTTTAAACATGAGGTCACGGTTAACAATTTGGTGACCACTGGCCTAGCAGAACCCAATGAATGAACAACATATGTAACCTGCCCTCAGTCAGGGTCTTTACAAGTGTAGACAAACACATCAGTAATTGGAACTGCGCAGCTCAGCAATGTTTTGTCTTTCGTAGAAAGATGCATCCAAAGTTTGTCGCTACACTTTAGTCACCCGGTGCACCCCAATGGCGACACTGTATTCTACCGTAGTAGTGTCATGATTCCATTGAATGCATTAATTTGTATCCTATTTCACTCAGTCAGTTTCGGTTCCGGTTGGGACCTCTCGCCCTTAGGCATCCACGAGTTTACCATCATACACGTGTCACTCTACAAATCGCGCGCCTTCCTAACAATCGATGGCCCCAACGCTAGTCTGGTTGAGGCATCGTGGCCTGAGAACAAAATCGGTACCCGACCTCGCGTTTTATGTGACCATGAACCCAATGTACTCCGCGAGTGTTGCGATCAGTTGATCCATGTGATCTCCACGGATATCGATTCCGGTGCACGGTTGTGGATTTTGGATCGCGGTGACGACGAAGGACTGTGCAGCCCAAAACTGGTGATTCGAAGTTTAATTTTAGTGGGCAGTAAGGAGATTCAATATGAGTTCAGCACATCGAGTAACACATTCCACTCGGTAGTGGTCGACCCAATTAAAGCATCTGACGGAGATACTCGGGCGTTTGTGACCATGCTTGATACCGATTATCTACTGCTGTTTTCGCTGTCAAAGCAGACCTTTGGGAAGCTGAAGTTTGAGTACATTGTTTGTGATTCTAGAAAAAATCCTTCTTTAATTTTAACATTTACCCCCAGGAGAAAAGACCTATCTCCAATCAGCCCAATTTCGCTGTCAGAGATTGCCATCAACCAGAACCATCTGTACATCTCGGACAGTCTAACTGGCCGTTTGTTTCAGCTGCCAGTGAAAACCATTCGCCAGCTTTCGTTCCCCGAGGAAGGAGTGCAAAAGATGATTTTGAAAACTAGTGTAACCTATCTCGGCCGATTGCTGGGTCGTGGTAAAGGACTGAAGTTGGACCTGTGGGACAATCTGTACTACATCATTCCCAGAGACGGAGCAATCGTTAAGTGGAAACCTTGTCATACGTTGAAGGCGGAAAACCATTTGGTGATTTATCAGCGAGAAATAAATGTAAGTCAGATTATTTTTGGCGTGGGCAGCAAGGCATGGGTCATCGCGAGTGAATTCGCTTCGGAGGAAACAAAGCGGCACTGTTTGAGAATCAATAAATGATTATTTGTTTTCGTTGTGCGTTAATTTCTTTTAAGTTTTCAGAATAGTTGTAGTAAATATTGCCACATTTAACGGGGTCCTACTTTGGACACCTACTGCTCGCAAAATGATGAAACGGGATATATTTTCACGTGGAAAAGTGACATTGACGAAAGAAATTATTTCAATTCGGTTGGATTCGAAAGGATTTCGATGATCGTTATAAAACCTAATAAAAGAACTAAAGGTTTTGTGAGGGATCTTTAAACTTGTGGGTGGCAACCGTCTTTATTGACAACACAATTAATTATGTACCTATTTTAATAAATGATTGGCTACTCAACTAGCACATCTCCTTTTCATTATGATAAAATATGATTTGAAACGGTCACCCTTAATCATATTTTTTCAAATGTTTCTATAATGTTTTTATAATTCTATAATTGTCAATCAATCTATAATTGTTATAGATATATAATAATAATACAATCTATAATTGTTTCTACAAATGTTTCAATTAACATGACTGAATCTATTTCTAGCATATTCAACCTCTTATTTTTCTAATTGCTGAACATCGTCACTGAAAAGCGTCACACTGATAGCGTTGGTGTTCCTAATCTATTACCCAGATATAATCGCACCCTTCGAACTGGAATTCCTACATCTCGATGGCAACATTACAAAACGTACTGTATGAAAGTAGCTATCCCCCCCCCCTAGCCGGGGGCCCGGGGCACTTGCACACATTGCGCCCCCCTTAAATCCGGGCCTGGGAACAGGTAAAATTTTCACTTTGCGAAAAATGTTCTACTAGCTGTAACTTTTCGAAAAGGGCATCAAATATTCTCAAATTTTTACTGTAAGGGTACGCCCAGAGTGG
The DNA here is from genome assembly GCF_035046485.1 of Aedes albopictus. Taxonomy (NCBI): domain Eukaryota; kingdom Metazoa; phylum Arthropoda; class Insecta; order Diptera; family Culicidae; genus Aedes; species Aedes albopictus. The sequence goes on from NC_085138.1 coordinate 437,795,054, forward strand.
ACGCGTCACGCGACTCGGCGCGGATTTCCCATCCGATTTGACAGCTGCTTATTATTGATTGTTATTCCTTTGCATGCAAATTTCCGTGCCGCGTCGCGTCGCGCATCCACTCTGGCCGGTATTATGCGTAGCGCGAAAATTTTTGAGCGCAAGTGCTCGTATACCTCCGCCAGTACGGTAAATCGTGTTGGTGTTTTCGGCGTTGGTGTTCTCAAGCGTCGATAGCCGCGTGGGTTGGGCACAAGCTCAGTGATCTCGACGTTCATGGATCGATTCCAGTCTGCATCATTTTGTGATTTTTCTGCTCTTTTCATAAGTTCATCTTATGTAATTAGGTCATAATAAGAATGTTCAATATTCATAAAGTATTCTTATGGCATCCATACTTTACAGTTATGGCTAAATTTCATAAGGTATTTTGATGAATTTCGGTAGTTTACTTCGCTGAGTGCAGAAAAACCATTCCAGCATAGGTATCTGCTGCTCATTTAATTGCTGGTGCCGCGCGCTGCCTAAAACTGTTTTCAGTGAGATTTTCGCATGGGTTTTCGTCATACCTATATTATAACAGCGATTGAAAATGCTCGTTCTGACGAAGTTTCCGCATCGCATCGGAAGCAGCATAACATTATGAGCTCCCTGGCATGTCTACTCGCTGCTGCTCAGAAACGTTTGCGCCCGGTTTTCACCATACCTACCAATTCAATCATTCTTCTAATGATGCTCCACACCGAGTTCCACGCATAAATCGAAAATATCAGGAGAAATCTCCCAAATAAACGACCGACATTCTTTTTCGGTTGCAACAGTTCCAATCCTTGGAAGTTTTCGTCGAAAATCAAAACATTGGGCTGTCATATGCGATGGGCCTTTTCATTTGACGTCTTAAATCAGCTGATTGTTCGGGCGTTTGACAGTTCTTCTATGAAGATGACACGTTCTTGTTAGCAGCTGATGTAATTGTTCAAGCTTTGTAAACAAATGCATGCACGGATCTGTCACATGAAAAGGCCTATATCGTGAAACCTTTGCTCATCACGCTAGTTTGAAAATACCCATTAAATGGGTTCCTCGTACCCATTTTTTGATTCAGTACTGAGTTGTCAAAAGATGGGTATTTTTATGAAAACAAATAATGGGTATTTTAGCCCCATTATGAAGTTTCGCCTCCGACTATAATAATGGATAAATAATACGCATGTCAGTTATGAAAATTTAAGTCCGCCATTGTTTAACTTTTCGTTTTTGGTTTCGTCGATTGAAAACAAATATATAAAAGTGAATAATATGCTGGATAATACGTACCAAAAAGGAGCAGGAAACATTTTAATAATTACTTTTCAAACCGTAAGTAGCATCCGCGATTTTTTTTTTGTGAAAAGTTTCCAACAAAATACGTTTTCAATTGCAGATGGCTAAGTTCCTCGCGAGAAGTTTGGATTTGCTGGAATCAATGAGTGGTTCTTGGAAGATACCTTTCGATCCGGAAAAAATAATATGATAATGCAATAGACGGAAATACATTATTATTTTACTGAAAATCATTGAATTCATCGTTATTTTTCTAATTTTATTACAATAAACCATTGAATAAATTGAGGAATAAACCTAACCTCAAACTGCAAAACCGTTCTTGAAATAATGGGGCATTTTTACCCATTTCTTGTACAAAAATCAAGAGTAAGAAATACCCATTATATGAAGTTCGGTGCGAATACCCAATAATGGGTAAACGGCATTTACCCATTAAATGGGTTAAGCCACTTTAGTTCGAAATGGGTACTAAAATACCCATTAATGGGTATTTTCAAACTAGCGTGCAGCTTTACCCATCGATACCGAACAGAACGATAAACCCGCATAGAAAAATACTATTAATGGCATCGTTCATATTATACGATTTCCATTGGTGCAATAATAACTATACAAGAAGTAATCGTTTTATGATAATATGATACGGGTTGAAAAATTTCAACAATTCAGAATTCAAGAGCAAATTTTCAATTCGTCCTAAGTAACAAAATAAACAAAAATGAGGTTTTTGCGTATTTCAATACCTTATACACTGCTTTATGCTGTGTAGCCAAATCACAATTCAACAATAGTTAAAAACTTTTGAAATAGAAAAAATCAAACTGACTTAAGTAACATAGTGAGCACTTTTCATATGTGTCGCTTTGTCGGTACAATGACTTATGTAACGCACGTAACACACAACTGACGTAAGTGCGCTGTCAAAACGACCTAAGTAACAAAATCATGTAAACACAATTCGAAAGTGTTTACGACGAAAGTAAAATACTCAGAATAATTTAGAATTATTGATCAATTTTTGATTATTCTCATAATCTCTAAATTCTAATCAAACAGTTGGAAGCACCAGCGTTGTCGTCAATGCCGGAACTGCCAAAAATAGGTAAGTGCTGACGATCATGACCACAATTTAAGACCGAATTTCAATGAACGTTTTCCTCGCTTACCGCAGATTCTACGTCCAACCGGTGATGTGGGTCAAGGCTTTGGACATGGTGCAAGATCGGTTGGTGGTGCAGGGAGGTGACCTGAGCGGTGGTGACCGTCAGTGGACCGACATAGCATTCCGTTTCCCTGTACTGGTCGCGGAGAGCAGTGCGAAGAGATGGAGGAAGCAGACGGTAGCTGGGAGAAAACGGTACGCATTATGGTGTGAAACGATCCCTTCGGTGGAACAAGTTCTGCAATCTGATCGAGACGGAGCTGGCCAAGGAAGTGCTAAAGTTCAGATCTCCACAAGCGATGAGATTTGGGCGCTGGTCAAGAGCCAGATGCTGACCCGAAAGGCATTCGCCGCCGAAGTGGCTTTTAGCTTCAGTGAGAACACTCGTATTATGGCCAACGGTGGAGCATCGGCCAACAAATCTATTCTGCGTGTCTGACGTATTCAACGCCCCGGTGTACACCTAGTAAACGAAGCAGCCCTGGTAAGAGCTGCCTATCGAGCCAAGCACGTCCTGGAGGTGGACTGTGCCAAGGGAGGCGGCAAGGAGACACTTGAATCGTACTTTGAGTACATCCGGAGCACCATCAGATGGCACATATACAGTTCATAAGGCTGCATCAGGAATAGGGTCAGAATTAGGAATGAAGTAATTTTGACCATTAGGGGGATTCACTTAACAGCGTAAACTGATTAAACTGATTAAACGTCGCGATCACCAAGGCAATCTTCGATTATTTCATTCGCAAAATCATGAAACATTTCAAATAAGCAGAAAATCATGGCTTACGCAGCAATTTAATCTGTTTGGTGAATACCCCTATTATATAAATTAGGCTGAAGGATATTGTGACATATATTATATAAACGATAAGAGTGCTGAACATGTACCCCGGTCAGAATCACGGTATTTGACGGCAATAAAGTGCAAGTGTTTCATTTTAATTTTTGAAATGTGATGTTCTTTAGTAAAACATATCACCTTTATAACACCTTAGTGCACATCCAAGAAGGGGTTTTAACATACTGTGGTCACAGAGAAACAGACGTAACGTTAGAAAGGTGATCGATGGGAAGCGATGAGATTGTGACGTCTGTTTCTCTGTGCTGTGGTGTTAGCATCCCAAGTATTATTGGGGTTCTGGAGGAGGTTGCGGGTGGTGATAGTTTCAAGGCTATGAGATTTTTTTGCGAATACCTTATCTTGACCCTGAAGGAATTGGATAAACATTTATCATAGGTATATAAAAATGAATTTCTGTCTGTCTGTCTGACCCGTATGGAACCGATCAGCGTGAAACTTTGTACACAGACAAACAGACGTCTCACTCTACTTACTTCCCATCGTTTCCCTTTTTAACGGATTATTCAAATATTCTGTAGTTCGCAAATCGCCCGCTCCTGTCGCTTTTGCTACTGTTTGACGTTTGCTCACTATCGCCATCTACTCAGTATGTTTGCGTTCCGCAGCATAATTAGCATTGGGCGATTATGATTGCGTGACGATGATTTTTATCGCATTTGTGCTTGAAGGTAGCATAAGAATTGCTATTAAGTTTATATGATTTCATACATTTGTCGTACCCACGCAACTGGACGTGGTCGCGCATCTACTTCATCCTGTTTTCTATCAGTTTCTAGTAAAACAGGAATAAGTATAAGTTTATGTATAGCTCACCGAACTTCAAGTTAATTGAACCTAAGGATTGATGTTAACCAGACCACCCTGTGTACTCAGGAATCTTGTTGAAGAACTTTCTCATCCTATCACAATATGTATACAAAGCAATGACTGTTTTTTCCTTATCGACTAAGGCTTAGTCGATTCGCCATACAATCACTTCCATAGGAATTTGCTTTCATAATTCAATATTTATCTCTCTTACGATGAAAAAAATATGAAGCCAAAACACGAAATTTTTAAGAGCACATATCTGGAGAGCCACGGCTTGCACTTAAAAGCGGATCGATTGTTCACCACTAGTGGGTAAGTAATCGATCAACTTCTCAGCTCTTACCGTCTTTTGGATTTTCAAATTAAATTTTGTGGTCTTTGGGTCGATTTCTTCACCTCGACTTAACCGGTAAGCCAGGCTTATCCATACAGTTAAACCTGGTTTAACGCTTAAATCTGGGTGAAGAAATCGCCACTTAATAATTCAATATTTGGCTTCGTTATATCTTTACTTTACAGAAAGGAAGAATTACAGCTATATGGCTATTTTTCTCCATTAGAACACGTTAATTCTAAAACAAACCATTAATAAGCATGATGGTTTAGCGAGAGTTCTACAATAGCGCCAGCAGTTGAACAAAATGTAGGGGAATTTATGTATTTTGGTCAGTTTTTTCTCTTCGTCATGGCGGGATTTCTAAAATTTAGTTTCTAACAGTTAAAAACTCATATTTTTTCAGTTTGAAATGATATTTTATTCAATTTTTCGCCGACCTCCTCCCCGTTATCATATTCGTAATTCTTCATCCACTGATTCGGGTTGCCAGGTTGGAATTCCCTCGCAGCACGGCCGACCACGAGTCCACATCCCGCGGTGACTGGCCGGTTCTTATACCGGGCCGTGAGGGGGCGCCTTGTGTTGATGCGAGTGTTGATGTGGATCACCTGCTGGCCATCGGTTTTTAGACTGACGACCACCTTCTTCAGGGTGTTGTTGCCACAGTTCGGGTAGAACCGTTTCGTACAAACGGAGGTAGGTTTCAAGTAGGCGTAATACCGGAGAATGCACGTGCGGGCGTGTTTGATAACACGGCCATCTAGGGCGGCTATGTGGAGCTCAATCCTGATGCACGTTCTGCATGGCGAAATCCGTCGTAATACAAACTGTGGGGGAGGGCGTTTTCTCCAGTAGATCTGTGATGTAATCGCATTTTATCTCCTAATTGTACGGCGTAGTAATCCGCCTTCATCGTCATGATCATTATCTTCCTCTCCCTTCTCTTGCTCTGCTCAGCATCCTCAGACATTTCTTTTTCGCATTCTATAACAGAATTCTCATCTTCTGCCTCCTGTTGTTTGATTTTAAATCCACCTTGACCAGTACATCCAAAACCGGTTCCCGCACCTGAAGATTGTTGATCGTTTTTTATCCACCGCCCTACACGGTATTGTTTTCTAAAGAACGTGGTTTGGTGTTGACAGTCTGAAGCATACTGATTTATTGTTCTTGTTAGGGTGGTCCATTACATTGAGTAGCAGGGTGGTTCAAATACAACATCCCCCCTTTTCTTAAAGCTAATATTAAAGGTATTACATTTTATAAGAAATATAAAAAGTTACATTTTGTAATCTGCAAACTTTGATGGTTTTCTGACCTCCCTCCTAGGTCGAGTTTCAGGAATCGCTGTTAGTTCTCGTTGTTCGTCGATACCCTGTTGTTTCTCGAAATCTGCCGTTTGTGACTGGCCCTCTGGAACGGATGCACCGCTAGGCCTGCCGCTAACGGTCTTGTAATCACGTCTCTCGAATACCATCTTCCTTCGATCCTCAACTGGGACTTCCTGGGACCGATGATCATCACTCTGGCGATCCGTTACACTTGGTTGCTTTACTGGATCCTCGTTAAGTGTAGTATTAGGCTTGTTGCTGCATCCCGGTTTAACGTGAACTGCACTTCTTCTGTAAACTCCGCCATCCTTCGTTTGTACTTCGCAAGATTGGTCTGGGAATTTTCTCACTAGCGTTGCTTGTTCCCACTGCTTAGTAGCGTCAGGTCTTCGCTGAATGATAACATTTTCACCGACCCGCAAATCTGGAAGCTCCTTAACCCTTTTGTCGTAGCTTGCCTTGACTACCTTTCTCTTGTGTGCAATCCGTTCCTCAACGCGTGAAGCTTGCTGCGGTTGTAGCTTGTTCGTGATCATTGGTACTGCCCCACGTGTGCTTCTCGAGAAAATTCGTTGATTAGGACTGGCCCCGATCGCATTCGGTGTGTTGCGATGCTGCTGCAGTGCTTGCCAAAAATCCGCCCCGCTTTTGCCACACTTCTTGAACAATTGCTTCATGGATTTGACCGCTGATTCAGCCTTGCCATTTCCTTGAGCGTGATATGGGGATGATGTCACATGCGCAAAACTCCAATCCTTCGCAAACCTGCTCCACTCTTCGTTGTCGAACTGCGGCCCATTGTCAGTAACTACCACTTGCGGCGTACCATGTCTTGCAAAATTGCGCTTGCAAGCCGCGACGATGGTTTTCGTTTTGGTGTCGTTGATGAAATCTACTTCGATGAAGTCCGAAAAGCTATCTGCCGTAACCATCATAACAACTTTCTCACCACCTTGTTTGATCTCGCCCAAGTCAATGTTCACTCGCTGAAATGGGTACTCCGGTATCTGGTGTGTCATCATTGGGGGCCGGCACTGGCTGGAACTGAATTCCATACAAATCTCGCAGTTGCGCACGTAATTGCAGATTTGATCCGCCATGCCTGGCCAGAACAAAGACTCTCGAGCAGCCCGCAACGTGTAGTCAATTCCCAGGTGCGCAACATGCAGCTTTTCAATGTACTTCTTCCGGAGGCTTTTTGGTACCAAAATGCGGTCTCCTTTGAAGATCACTCCTCGAAACGTTGTGAGGTCGTTCTGGAACGTTCTATAGGGTAGTAATTCGTCACGCAACTCTTCTTTTCTTTCTGGCCAGCCTTCGATTAAGACTCTCATCAGGTTGCACAGGGTTTGGTCCTTTCTGGTTTCGGTAGCTATTTCCTCGAATCTGTCGTCAGAAACGTTGATTAGTTCGACTACATTCACGCTGGCTATTTCGCTTAAAGCAGCATCCACTTTTTCCACGTGTATAACATCCGCATCGGAACCACTTGCTTCACGGCGTGCAAATGGTGAAGGTTTATCACAAAAAATTAGGCATCGCCAAATCCGCCGTTTTTCGAAAATATGGACTTCTAGCTTTCATTTAACGTGTTCCCCAAAAAAATCCACCGAGGGATCCCGAACAACTTTTTCAGAATACTGTTTTTTCCCCATACAAAATGCACGGTTCCAAATTAATCCCTATTTCTACTTAACAAACATACCCAATTTTTGTATGAAAAAGTTCCCCCGATGGAATATTTCGATGTTGGGCTTGAATGAAAGCTGGTAGCGTCAACTTTCACGTAGCGTAAAAATTAGCGATGCCCATTTTTTTGTAATAAATTTGTTCTACCAGACACACCGTGGCTTGCCTCTCTGTGGCGGTCCTGGACATCAGGTCAGCAATATACATCTCTTTTCCTTTCCTGTAGCGTACGTCGATGTCGTACCTCTGCAAAGTCATCCTCATTTTTTGCAGTCTCAAAGGTGCTTCGGTAATCGGCTTCCTGAAGATGTCCTCTAACGGTTTGTGGTCCGTCTCGATCAAAAGTTTTCGTCCTGCAACATACTGGTCATGCCGTTTGCACGCAAATACGATGGCCAGACATTCACGTTCGATTGACGCATAGTTCTTTTCCGTTTTAGTCAGTGTCCTTGACGCATATGCAATCGGCCTACCGCCTTGCAGCAGGACACATCCAACACCGAGTTGACTTGCATCACACTGAATCGTCAGGGGCTCGGATGGATCGTAATACCGAAGTATGGGCGTTTGCGTGACCAAACGCTTGATTTGCGCAAAGGCATCCGCTGCTTCTTTGTCCCATTCAAAATCGACGTCTTCTCGTGTCAATCTTCTCAACGGAGCACTCACATCTGCTAGCATGGGCATGAAGCGCCCCAGGTATGTTATCAATCCTAGGAATGTCATCAACTGCTTCTTGTCTGACGGTTCTGGAATATTCAAAACAGCGGAAATCTTGCTCGGATCCGGTTTCACTCCTTTGTCTGTCAAAATGTGACCAAAGAACGGCACCGACGATAGCGCCACTCTTGCCTTCGATCGGTTTAGCTTCAATCGTCGCTCCCGGAACCTCTGCATTGCTGCCTCCAAATTCCGGTTGTGGTCCAACATCGCCTCTTCTATGGTGTCACCGCATCCGAACACAATGACATCGTCAGCAATACAACGTACTCCACGGAGACCCGCGATGACCTGCTGCTGAGCTTTCTGATATACTTCGGGTGCCGACGATATTCCAAACGGCATCCGCTTCCAGCGATACACGCCCATCGGTGTCCAAAATGCCGTCAAATCCGCGCTTGGTTCGTCCAACTCCAGATGCCAGAACCCGTTTTTGGCGTCCAATACTGTGAAGATCTTAGCCTTCGCAAAATCCGGTAGCATCTCTTCTATAGTCGGTATTTGATGGTTGGCCCTTTTGACCGCTCGATTTAGCTCCGTTGGATCCAAACAAAGACGTAGTTTGCTTCCTTTTTTAACCAGCACCAAGTTGCACAGCCAGTCCATGTGTCTGTTAACCGGTTCTACTATTTCCTTCTTCTCTAGTTCCTCAATTTTGGCCTTGAGCTCTGGAAGGTATGCCAGAGGAATACGCCGGGGCTTTTGCTGTACCGCTGTAATAGAATTATCAATTTCGATTTTGAATTTTCCATCGAATTTACCATCACCCTCAAACACGTCTTTGTACTTACTCAAGATCTTATCGCATTCTTGCTGAAGCGTGCTGAGGCTGTACATGTCATGTACCTGGATGATGCCTAGATCCATTGCTGACTGTGACGACAACAGTGGTGGTCGATCTTTCTTCACCACAATGAACGTCAATTGCTTCGTGCCGTTCTTCAGCTTGATCAGCAAGTCAATCTGCCCCATTGGCGTAATGATTTTACCGGAATAGCATCTCAGTTTGATTTTCGTGTGGCTCAAACTGTGACCTGGCATCAGTCGTTCCAAGTCTCTCTGGCACACTACGTTAACCCTTGCACCGGTGTCAACTTGTATTTCGAATGGTGTGGTTTTCTTCTGCCCCACGACGACTTTCAGTTGGACCATTATCTTGCCAGCATCTTTGCAGTCATCGATTTTAGCGATGTCCACGAATTCGCATTCTTCGGTGTCGGAATTCTCGGATTCCCCCGAACTGTCCTCGACTCGGCGAACATATCGTTTGGCCTGCTTCTTTTTGTTCTTCCTCCAGCAAACAATCTTGAAATGATTCTTCCTCCCACATTCGAGGCACTTCTTTCCGAAGGCCGGACATTTCATCTTCTCCGGCACATGGTCTCCACCGCAATACCGACATTGCTTTTCCATCTTCTTCGTAGCAGTCACCTTGAACGTATTTCTCGATTCCTCCCTGTTCGGTGCCATTCTTTCGTATTTCTTGGCCAGCTCTTCGATCTCCTGATGATCCTTCACCCTCTTCACCATGTCCGCTACCGATATATTCCCGGCTTTCAAGAGCTCTTTCCGCATCTGATGGCTCTCGATGCCAGCGATCATCCGATCCTTCAAAACTTCTTCCTGCTGAGCGTCACTATAGCCACACTTCTTCACTTTTCTTTTCATCCTCTTCACAAAATCTTCAATTTTTTCGCCTTCTTGTTGACAAATCGTGTTGAACTCTGCTCGTTCCACTCGAACATCTCTCTGCGGCACCAGATGCTTTCGCACCTCTTCCAAGATTGCATCCGGTGATGCCTTTTGGGCCGTAGTCAGTGGAAGCTCGTCAATCATCATCACCGCATCCGCTCCAATGACGGCCATCAGCGTTGCCACTTGTTGTGCTGCCGGTTTCGTGGCCAGCTCCGTGGCCAAGGCATAGTACTTCCATTGGAGTTTGAAGATGCCAATGGCTTCTTCGTTGTCACCGTCCAATCTCAGAGGTGCCGGAATCGGAATATTTGACATTTCGAGGTTATGTCAACACCGCGAAAACAAAAAATGTCTTTTGGCCGGAACTTCGAACCGACCAACGTTACCCGTTCGCGACGACCTATCGAACTAGCTAAATCGTACTAAATTACGGGGCATTTACGCAGAAAGACCGAATTTCACGCGATTTTCCGACAAAAAATCTCACTTCTGACACCATGTTTTCTAAAGAACGTGGTTTGGTGTTGACAGTCTGAAGCATACTGATTTATTGTTCTTGTTAGGGTGGTCCATTACATTGAGTAGCAGGGTGGTTCAAATACAACAGGTATAACAATGCTCGACGACGTCCTAGAATCAAGATCAAAACAAACCGTAAGATCCCCTGAATCACTATCAAAATCAACCCAAATCTTACCTGCAGCTGAGCATTCTTAATAAACGCCGATGCATCGATCATTTAGGTACAATTTCGCAACGAAGGCTTCCGTCTGTTCGTGTCCGTCGTTCTTTGGTGCTTGTTGTCGAAACCGCTGCTGTTTGTGAGGGTCGCCAAAAATACGTGGGGTTTCTAAGAAAATCGGTTCCCGTATGAAAAAAGATAGCGCTGCTCCTGCTGCTGGGCACGGGTATGGAGCAATCGAATCAAACTTGGGCTTTGCTCGGGCCCCCATCGATATGGGCAATCTCCGCTCCTAATCCAGGTCCTGGCTGCTACTAAATTTGCCTGTGGCGCTATACTTGCATGGGAAACAGCTGTTAAAAAAGAAAATAATCATTATTTATTGTAATCGTCCTTTAAAACCTGAGAAAATACCTGTTTTTGCAAGACGAATTCGTTTGACTTAAGTGCCAACATCAATCACCACAACGACGTAAGTAACATGACTTAACCAACATGACAGCTGGCAACATGACGTAAACACACCGACGAAAGCAACATAAATTCGCGTAACGCGACGTAACGCACCCGACGAAAGTAACCGAGATGTTTCAGAAGGACTTAACCAAATGTCCTATTTATGTTTTCCGACACTAAACGACGTAGAATTGTTTTAATGCAAAAAACTAATGTTTCTTTGAACTTTATCCATATTTCGCATTGAGAAGCAATAAATGCTTTTATCTAATGTCGTTTGCGAGTATTTATTATATTGATTTCGTCTTGGTTGTTAAATAGGAATTGAAAATAAAAACCAAAACTTTGATATCGATTTTCTCGATAAAATCAAAATGTTACTTAGGACGAATTGAAAATTTGCTCTTGAATTGTTCGAGTATCATTGAACATATAATAATGATACGTTTAATAATATTTGAATAATATTTAATAATAGGATTTACCAAAATTTCAGCGACAAAAATAATGTTTTTAACTTTTTTTTCACTATATTTAGTATTTAACGGTTGAAATAAGTGGCCATCACGTTAGTCTGCATTGTTGTCTGATTTTCAATGCCGTTGTTTGGCATTTTTGGTACAAAAAATGGATTTACCACTTTGCATCTACCACCACCGACCACGAGCGGAACCTCAAAACAAAAGCCCCTGCGGTTGCATGATCCAGTTACTTTCGAATTAAATGCCACTTGCAAAGTATTTTGAAGTTTTGGGCGAGACATTGGGGAACGAAATCCGGCATTTATAAGCACAAAAAACTCAACTGTAGTGTAGACCTTCTCCCGGCTCTTGTTACGACGGTTGGTGACTGCTGCACTGCTGCCTTAACGTTTCCAGCGAGCAGTTGCATCCAGCTAATCACTGCAGGTCACTTGAAAACTTCCCGTATAAAAACGAACCATTGAGTCTATTGGAAAAACTGTAGAAAACCATTAGATTCTTATGTTAACAATGAATTCTATTGTGTATGCACTGTGGAATACTTGTTTAAATTTGATTCGTTACAATAGATTAACATTAGATTCCATTGTTACAGTATTTTCTATTGGCAAACAATAGATTAACATCAGATTCTATTGTTTTATATCATTTCACCATTGTTTTTAGCGGTTTTAGCAATTTTGGATTTTCTCCTTTACTGTGCCGTCCACAAATTACGCAACGCTTTTAGGGTAGAGGGAAGTACGGCCATAGACTAACTACGGTATGGCCAAGCGTTACGGCTCATATTAAAAAAAAAAATAGAATTTTCATACGAAAATCGTTACAAAGGGGAGATGGGGGGTCTTAAACTGTAGATTTTAGCGTTACGTAATAAATGGATACTGCCTAAAAGGACAGCTGAAAAAAATCAGTTTTGGGATATTTTTATTTTAACTGGAAATGAGTAAATTGTACACATTTTTGTGCAATATTTTTTTGGTGTGTACATATAATCAACACAAAAACAAAGTGCCGAACGGTGATGTTTTTTTTGCAGCTCGATTTTTGCAATTAGTTACCAAAATCCGACCAAAATCAGTAAGTAAAGCGAAATTTATTTTTAAATAAACTACAACATAAAATTATATCACGGACATCATTGTATCTCCTCAGTTCTGGGAGACATCCGGCCGTCATGTCGAGGCTTTCCAACACCCCACTCCCGCCATCGTTACAACCAGCAGCAGCAGCAGGGCGTTTTCGTGTTCAACAAGCAAAACCGGTGCCGCTTCAGCCAGAAAGGTGAGGTTGAGCTCGCTTAGCGGATTTTGCGGATTTTCACCTTGACACGGAGGCATCGAGGCGCATATGGTTCTGGAGGAAGAGAAGCAGGTCTTGTGGAAGGACGTCGCGTCGCTTCGGACGCACAGATATTAACGGAGGAGTGTACCGAAATATGCCTCGAAATCGAGAAAGGCATTAGGTTAACTTGATAGGGACGGGGTTACGACGATTATTGGAATCCTATAGTAGAAATCCTAGGATTAAAGTTGAGGAGTTTCTAGCTGCCTCTATTCAGCATCTTAAGGATGAATTTCGACGAGGGAAGGCTGGCTTGACTGTAAGTATGTATAGTTAATTGTTAATAGGACCCTCTCCAAAAACTACGTCGACTCTTGAGAGGGATCTGAGATGGCCACTGAGAGTAATTAGGACAGCGTCATAGCCAAATTATTTACGTCGGCGGGAAATAATTCATTTTATTCGGAATATTTTCGGAAACATATTTTTCTTGAGTATTGCGCTTGAGGAACTTTCTTTAGATTAGATTGTTTTAGACACTATTCGTCATCGCCATACAACATTTTTACAATTTACTTTTATCAACTTTTCGCACATAGAAGGTCGATGCGGTGAGTAGGATATCAGCCGAAGCATTACATTCATTGTATCAAACGTTTCAATTAAGCTCTTTAAATTTAAATTACAATTTCATCGGACTCGTTTGGTGAAACCAAGTATGATACTTGTTACTGAATTAGAAACGGGATTAGAACCATCTTTTGCATTTGGTCGCTTTGCAACGTCTTCTAATATAGGATCGCTCTTTAAGCGTGGAACACATACGTGCGCTTGAGTCAAATTTTATAGTTATCCCATGGATTAACTATCAAATTCGATGCAATTGCATGCTGTATTCCGCAAACTGTTCATCAACTATAAATGCTGCAATAATGGTTAAGCACGCTGTAATGTTACTTTTGTACCTCATCACCCACTGAATGCAACTACATTAGTGGTCTAATAACACTTAGCGCGCTTCGGCACGGTTCCATCATGCCGCTTATAGTGTTGCCACATATAATGCTTAGTTTGCTAAACCCAGTTATCTGGCTGGTGGGACATGGGAGCCCAAGCTTCAACCAATAATGCAGTTAGACGTTTATTGAACAATAAAATGAGCAATTCGAATATTTGAAGAACTATTCAAATTACATTGAAGCTTGTGTATAAAGTCAACATTGAACGAACTTAATCTATGCAATATCTTGCATTTTAACGCTTCGAACGATCTTCAAGTATAGGTTCAAGTTGTAGTATATCGAGTATTTTAAGTGCTACAACAATGGTTAAGCACGCTGTAATGTTACTTTTGTACCTCATCACCCACTTCATGCAACTACATTAGTGGTCTAATAACACTTAGCGCGCTTCGGCACGGCTCCATCATGCCGCTTATAGTGTTGCCACATATAATGCTTAGTCTGCTTAACCCAGTTATCTGGCTGTGGGGTATGGGAGCTCAAGCTTCAACCATCAATGCAGTTAAACATTACTCGATTTACAACATGAGTGATCCAAATATTTGATAATTAATCGATCGATCTGTGTTTTTGAAATGTAGCTTAAAATATACAAGCTTCTAGTCCAAATGCATAATGGTAGTTCAGTTCCGTTTCAATCAGGATTTGTTCAAGCAGTTTATATTTTTTTCTAAAGTAAAACTTAGAAGTTAAAGTTAGAATTTTCAGTTTCACAATAGAAAACAATTTCCAAACCATTGGATTCGACGTAAAAATAGTTGAACACAGTATGTGCTGTATCTCAATAGAAAACATTTCCAAAACAATAAAATCTAACGTGGAGCCAATAATAAAGTCACAGCTCAAACCAATATGCTTACCGTACATTTCACTGTTGAGAACAATTTAAAAACATAAGAATCTTCTGTATTACAGTAGAAAACAATTCTCAAACCATTGAATCAAATGTGGAACCAGCAATAAAATCACTACTCAAAACAATACGTTTACCGTGCATTTCACTGTTTGAAACAATTCGAAAACATAAGAATCTTCTGTATCACAATAGAAAACAATACTCAAACCATTGGATTCAATGTAAAAACAGTACAAACAGTATGTTTTGCTTCACATTAGAAAACAGTTCCAAAACAATTGAATCAAATGTGGAACCAGTAAAAAAATCACTGGTCAAAACAATACGTTTACCGTACATTACACTGTTTGCAACAATTCGAAAACATAAGAATCTTCTGTATCACAATAGAACACCATTCCTAAACCATTGAATTCAATGTAAAATCCAGAGAAAATAGGTAGAGAAGCGAAGAGTGTGAAGCCAAAAATACCTTATCGAACCGTCAAACTGGTATCCTATCGGACAAAATCAACAAACCTTAACGATTGCCACATAATTCAAGATAAGTATTGCGATCATTTGAAACATTTTTTTAACAATATTTTCAAATATCAATGATTTTATTGTAAATAACAATGATTCCTTAAATTGATGAACATTGATCCTTTTTGGAATACAATTTAGATGATTTCTTGTTAATAAATCAACTGCATAAATAATTTTCTATTGCAGTACACGAGAAAGACGCTACTCTCGATAGGTGGATTAATCTGTTTTTCGGCAGTTGCCAGCATCCTAGTAATGAAATCAAAACAGAAAAAGTGTTGCCATTCAGACGGCTGTTCACTCTTCGCTTCTCTACCTATTTTCTCTGGTAAAATCATAGTTCAAACCACAATGTTCTTGGCATATTTAACTGTTCAAAACAATACAAATACATAAAAATCTACCGTATATTCCATTCCATGTATCGGCATTAACAACATTTCATTAACATTAGAATTTTCTGTTTTGCGAAAAAAGTTGTATGGAAAAAAGTCTTTTTTTGTATTGTTACGATACTTAACAACCTATACAATTCAATGTGAAATGCTCATTCACATTTGATTCTATTGTTGGAAACATTTGATTCAATTGTTTTTCTATTGTTATTTTAACATTGAATTCTATTGTGAGAGTATTGTGCGTTTAGCACTAAATTGATTTCCGAAAAAACTTCATTGACTTCCGCTGCCTTTCCTATGCGTTAAACATATCGTCGGAAGTAGTGCGCTGTATAGAAAATCAGATTTACTGTACAGCGCACTACTTCCGACGTTATGTTAAACGCATAGGAAAGGCAGCGGAAGTCAATGAAGTTTTTTCGGAAATCAATTTAGTGCTAAACGCACAATATTGTTTTCAATGGTTCTGTAACATTAGAATCCTATGTTTTTCTATTGTATTTTTTATCCGGGTATGCCTAGCGCGCTAAGTGTTATTAGACAACTAATGTAGTTGCATGAAGTGGGTGACGAGGTACATAAGTATCATTACAGCGTGCTTAACCGTTATTGCAATATTGAGGCTCCAGTTTGACTGAACTACGAAATATGTACATAACAACTCATGAGAAAACTGTCAAGTTCGATTCAACTATAAGTTAGGTTAAAAAGCGAAGACGAACTTATATCAGCAGTCTTTTCAGTGTCCAGTCCTTATGTTAAAAATGTCAAAGATAAATCGCATTTAATTCGGTTGTTGTACAAGGCAATTTCACATGAGAGAAGAAGAGAAAGAATACTGTTGAACTCATCCACTGATTTACGGTAATCTGGACTGCGTCTTTCCGGGTTGACCTACATTCGTATTCCTCTCATCGCACTCTACATACCTAGCCCACCATATCTCTTGGATATGCAGTCCTTAGAACACCTGGTTTACCACTTTATTTAAACATTTTATTGACTTTAAATAGATGTTTCAACTTATTCACTTTTTTCTCTTTCATTTCCTTTGCAACAAAAATGTCACGAACATCAACAAAACAATGCACGGAAAAAATCATAAACTGAATTAATAATTAAAAATGCACGGAAAAAGATTGTTTCGGAATAGTGAATGGTTCAAACGTAAGAAAAACAGTATAATATATTGTTACATAAAGATCGGATGTAAATGTATAGTAGCTACCAATGTGCAAAGCTTTTAGCGAACCATTCCATTACAATACACTATATTGTAGCTGGTACACTGTATGGTACAGGAATGGTTTTCACCAAATACCCTATGGTTAGTTTTTATCCGGGTAGTTCCATCATGCCTCTCAAAGTGTTGCCACAAATAATGCTTAGTTTGCAAAACCCAGTTATCTGGCTGGTGGGACATGGGAGCCTAAGCTTCAACTGTTAATGCAATCAGAGGCTACTCAGACTTAGACGAGTTTAGGTTAGTTTGGCTAGAACTGCCATTATCGAAGGAACATGACGAAATAATATAACATTATATGGTTTATCTAATGTAAAACAATACAACATAACAAAAGAGAACCATTCCCAAAACCATAATTAAATTTATAACCTGTAGTGAAATTACAATTAAAAACAATATATTTACGGTACATTTTATTGTTTGAAACCATACGTGTACCATACTATGTACGGTATATTAAAGCCCACGTATCAGTATTTCAAACAATTCATTTACAATAAAATGTATGGTTTTGTAAAAAAATATATATGGAGAAAAATATTTTTTTATATTGTTACGATACTTAACAACCCGTATAGTATATTGTAAAAATCTTATTTACAATTCACCATACAGTTGTCTACATTACATCTTATTGTTTTTGTATTTTTTATTTTTACAGTGGTGTTTATTGTAACAATATGGTTCTAAATAGTACTGTTACAATACCACATTTGGTTTTTCTACTGTATTTTTTATTCGGGCAATTCAGCATCTGATCTATATTTACACTCCTACTAAAGACACTGTATGCTAAAGACACGAAATCTGATGATTGTTGCTATTGATGATGATTGTCGCGTGATGACGATGATGCTGTCGAGCAATGCTTTTAAAGCGCGTTTGACAGGTCTCCTGCTCGATTGGAATGACATTGACAGCAAATTTGGAATTCCAATTGGAACATTTCAGTAACAAATTTTGAAAACGACGTATAATCAATGGTGTAGCATTGATTATACGTCGTTTTCAAAATTTGTTACTGATTTCGTGTCTTTGCATATAGTGTCTTTAACTCCTACATTATCGACATCGAATTCATGTGTACTTATTCTAGGCCTATGGACTTATCCACCGATGAACCGAATTCATCGCGGTCCGAGAATTTTGACACTAGAGCGGGGTCTGTTCCAATCAGAATCGTCCAATTCTGATTGGAACGGCCCCGCTCTAGTGTCAAAATTCTCGAACCACGATGAATTCGGTTCATCGGTGGATAAGTCCATTCTACTTCATTTCCCTCTCACTCACTAGCTCAAGTTCATTTGTGCGGTACTCAAAAAATGTGCGGTGCGGTGTTCATTTGCCAAGGGGCAAGTCAAATTTTATGCTGCAGCCTACTGCCGGGCGCTTACGCGTATGGCTAACGGTAGAGGCTAATTTGCAGCGGCCACGCTAGCTAGATTGGCTAAGGCTAGGGGCAAGATCTCACCATGCGCATGGGAAAAAGAGAGCATGCATGCTACTTACGGTTTGGACGCTGTCTATCTACGTGGGGGCATTTGCGGCTACGGTGCAATTCTGCGCGCGTGCAAAACGCGCTCTCCCGTTGACTCCTGGTGGGAATCTCCTACTCGACTTCGCTGGTGTGGCCGTTCTCAAACGGCGCCTCCCACGGGGATCTGTGGTCTTCTCGACGGGGTACGGCCGTCGCACCGACGATCGTCACCGCCGGTGGTGTAGTGGACTCGGTCGTGCTTGCCACGCTGGTCGTCGCCGGATCGAATCCGATAGAAAAACTTTTTGATCGCTGGTTTCCACTCGGGACACTTTCGGAATTGACGCTGGCCGGCTCAAAGCCGGACCCGTTGCTACTGCCCTGCCTAGGGCGCGGGAAAAACGTACGCTGCCCTCTCCGGCCACGTGTACCGCCGGGTACACGTCTTCGTAGCAGGAAGGCGGGACGAAAACGGTCGTTCTTAAAACGGGGGGTGGTGGTGTGCCGGGCTTCCGCAACTTGCCACAAATCTAACAAAAAGACACCAATGCCGGGTATTGAACACCGCACGTGATACTACTATGCACATATGCCTTACCGCTTTATCCGCAAGTCTACACTCGCACCAGAAAACCGCCAAAATAGCACTATGCACTATCTGCCTAGCTAAAACTAACTATGTAGAGGGAAATTAAATGGGATAATCTAAATTAGCAAATCTTGAAGCACTTTCACACTTTACTAAGTTCACATTCTTGAACACACCACGGCGCGAATTACTGCTCGGACCGTTCTCGACTCTTCCGCGGACCTGAACGAAGTGATCGAGTAAAGTCTCAAGGTCCTCAGATAAAGCGCGAGTTCTAAAAATATTCGTCCCCGGATATTACGTGAAATTAACGAAGTTAATTTCGCGAAGAACTAAAATTCGCCTTCACGCACACCAAAATCCTGAATTGTCGGGGGAAAGCATCCCCTTTCCCCAAAGTTGATCCGAGCTTCCAATTCATTGCCCACCCGAAGATATTCAAAGGCAGGTCGGGTCAACGATACTTGAAAAGAACTTGGACAGGTCGATGCCCGTAGATCATCACATGGTCGCTTGGCTAAAGGTTTCTAATTTGGCGCCAGAGATCTCTCAGGAACTCATTTAGTTTGTGGTCTGCGGTGTGTGGCAAGGGAGCTCAGTGAGTTCTACGCTACTCAGTTACTCAAATTCAAACACTGATTTTAAGGGGTAATTCAATCACCGACGAACCGACGTGACACTGGTGTTTCAAAACTGTCCCCCCTAAATTTAACGGTCGGCCAGCGAAGCACGCGAACGCTTCTGTCAAAACAACACAGACGCGAACCAGTTCCTATATGAACACACGGGGGTTTGTGGTGAAGCTATCAAATCATCGCGAATCGTTATAGAGGTGGCGACAGTGTTCGGCTATTTTTCATCATGGCGTCGGGGACAACAAATTTGAATTTATTTGTTCTAGCTGTCACGTCGGTTCGTCGGAGATTCAATAGCAATTCATTTATCTCTGGTGGTCTGTACAACTTTTATTTCAATTAATTCATGGTACTGTTACAAAGTTACAAGTACTAATATTACAAGTGCTAATAATTTGTGTTGCATAAAGGCTCAATTTTCCACTAATATTATTGAGCTTTGCAAGGATTTCGCGACGATCGTGCAAATGTTCAATCTTTGACAGCACAATGTTCACACATCCAACAACAAAGGAAACAGTGCATAAACAAACCGATTAGTCGAAACACCACCCCAAAATAACGCTCCGTTACTGGAAAACTGTAGCGGCGACATCAACCAATGTATGCTGAAACCGGTGTGCATATTTTGTGGTGGGACAATTATGTTTGCCTGTGCGTCGCATTTGGCGCAAGATCGTCAATATTAGTCAATTAGCACTTGTAATATTAGTGACCATGAAAATACAAGTTGTTTTGGTTCATTTACCTGTCAAAATTCATCCGACAGTTCACTATTAATTTGAAATGGCAGTTGATGTTTGTTTATATTCTGCATTTTCCGCGTAACATCCGGAAATAGCTTCATTTATTCCGAAGTTTTGCATTCTTTATACGATAGATGAAGAAAAGCATATGCTGTTTGGATAATTTTCGGCCGCTCTGACGAAATATTTTTTTAGAAAGTATGGCACTGCAAGTACCTAGATTTTTAGTAAAATGTCCCAAAGATTTAATAGTAATGGTTGAAAAACAATGCATAAAGATTTAGCAACATGTATTATGCTCCTGATTATGCTTCTTGTTAAAATCCCAAGTGATCTGCAAAAATTGAGCTTTTACCTACTTTTATATGTCGCAACTCGATTCGAGTTAGTGTATGTATATTGTAGCTCTTGATTAGCTTAATGATGCGCAATACAAGCAATTGATTCAAATTTATTTCGCATCTGCAACTTTACCTGTGCTTATGCAGTGACCATAATAACCATAACTTTACCAAGAACCTCCAATCAAAGATGGGTATTGTAGAAACTTTGGAGAACTTGAGAGACTCAGCAGAAATTATATTTTGGATACAAAGTGTACATCAACGCAATTTTCTCTTCAATGAGTTTCGAATACATACTGCCAAATTTAATCGTCGAAAACTGGAATTAAGGTTGACATGTTAGATAAATAATATCTTTTGAGTTCATCAAAACGGTAAATCGATATATTCAAAACTAAATATGACTTCTGCAATACTTTAAATCTAACTTGTAAATTATTTTACAAGACCTTTGAGACTTGTAATCAAAAGTACAAGTCATAGCTAATATTTTATACTTGTAGTTTGTTTATGCTTGTTTATACTTGTAAATTCTACTAATAATATTAGTCCATCCGACTTGTAGTATTGGACTTGTAACTTGTACTTGTAGTATTTTTATGCAACAGAAAATTATAAGTTACAAGCTACAAGACTAATATTATTAGTAAAATTTTCATTATGCTACAGGCCCCAGAACGATTAAACGTACGAGCGGAGGTCTATTAGCGATTTTGTATCATTTTCGCTCTCTATTTTCTTGCAACGAATAATACCTAAGTTCATCAACTAGTTGTGTATCACAGTGGTCCAAATTTGGAAAACATCAAGCTATTCAACACGAAGTAAGAGAGATTCCAGAAAAAAGTACAATTATTATCCGATAGCCAACTTTGAGTTGTTATACCTATCTCCGGATTCAATAACTTATATAATTTATGATTATAATTTATGACTAATATAATGAACTTTGAAAAACGTTTGACTTAGTTTGAAATTATTATTTTCATTTATTGCGATTTCATTTATTCTACACTGAACGGTGGCTTGCGGTGAAAATTACTATTCTGAGGGTCAATTTAAATGCACAACGCCACTAAATTTGTGCAGACTGTGTTTCGTTTTAATTCAACAGAATTATGTTTTCAATTTTACCATGGGCTCGATTTTCAATTAAAAAAAGTTTCTGTTGGCAGCCGGATTCGAACCAAGAACCTTGACATCACCAGGCTCGCACGCTACCACTCAGCTATCGAACCGGTTGATGTGAGAAGAAACAAAACGCACACAAAAAGCGTTGGTGGGTCGATGATCATGTTTTGCCATGGTAAATTTAAAAACATTTTTATGCTTGTCATTACTGCAAGGCTCCTTTCAGTGTATGGTTTGTTAGTGAATTTATCTATTTTTCATACATATCTCATCACTTTTTCACTTTAATGCCAGCCATTTGATAACTTTCCTTCAAAATTCAAGTCAACTAGAGCGAATTTAAATGAACTATATTTACCATCTCGAATTTTGAAACGATGATGAAGGGTCCAAGGTTTAGTCAAAAGTTTTTAATAGCTCATTATATTAGTCATAAATGTTCAAAATTTCATCGCATTCAGTTTGTTGAAGCCAGCTCAAAATGAACTATATGAATCAGAAGACGTTTAAAATCAGCTGATTTTGGTGGCCTTTAACAGTTCTCCTATGAAAATGACAGTTTAGCGTTTGCACCTTTGTTCGACAATTGTAAACAGTAGCATACACAGACCTGTCAACTGAAAAGGCCTATTATATCATAGAGCTTGCTGACGTTTATTCACCTCTCTCTTTCAAGCATGCAGGCGGGATAGGATTTGTTTTCATCGGGAAACCCGGATAAAAACTAACCATAGAATGTATAGTGAAAACCATTCCTGCACCATACAGTGTACCAGCTACAATAAAGTGTATTGTAATGATATGGCTCGCTATACTATACATTTACATTGGATTTTTATGTAACAATATATTATATTGTTTTTCTTACGTTTGAACCATTCGCTTTTCCGAAACATTATTTTTCCGTGAATTTGTAATTATTTCTGGTGTTCGATTTGAATAGGTCGTATGTTTGCTGTGATTCCTATTGTGCGTTAAGCACTAAATTGATTTCCGAAAAAACTTCATTGACTTCCGCTGCCTTTCCTATGCGTTAAACATAACTTCGGAAGTAGTGCGCTGTATAGAAAACCGGATTTACTGTACAGCGCACTACTTCCGACGTTATGTTTAACGCATAGGAAAGGCAGCGGAAGTCAATGAAGTTTTTTCGGAAATCAATTTAGTGCTAAACGCACAATATATGCAGATTCGACCTATAGGAAGCAATCAGTGAAGTACTAGATTGAAAGTAGTGAGCTGGATTTTTGTATGGTGAGATGCTCAGTTCTCCATTTCTGCAATAAAATGGTGCAAACAGCGTGGGTTATATGATTTCTTGCCTAATTTGATGCTGTTTGAGCAAAAGTTTGGGTAACCGTGTTGTTGTATTATTTATTTCTTGCAACTTCAACAACACAGTTCCCCAAACTTTTGCTCAAACAGCATCAAATTAGGCAAGAAACCATATAACCCACGCTGTTTGCACCATTTCATTGCAGAAATGGAGAACTGGTCATCTCACCATACAAAAATTCAGCTCACTACTTTCAATCTAGTACTTCACTGATTGCGTCCTATTCAAATCAAACACCAGATTTATTCAGTTTAAGATTTTTTCCGTGCTTTGTTTTGTTGATGTTTGTGACTTTTTTGATGCAAAGGAAAGCAAAGAGAAAAAAAGTGAATAAGTTGAATCATCAATTTGAAGTCAATAACATGTTTAAATCAGTGGTAAACCAGATGTCCTAAGAACTGCAGGTCCAAGCAGGGGTCCAAGAGATATGGCAGGCTAGGTGTGTAGAGTGCGACGAGAGAAATACGAATGTAGGCCAACCCGGAAAGATGCAGGTCAGATTACCGTAAATCAGTGGATGAATTCAACACTATTCTTGCTGTATTTGCATTTAGGGGAGTTTTCTCCTCTTCTCTCATGTGAACTTGCCTTCGACCACAATCGAATCAAATGCGATTGACAAACTTTATCTTTGACGTAGAGCCATCTTTAACATATGGACTGGACTGAACACTGAAATGACTTTTAATATAGGTTCGTCTGCGGGTTCGCTTTTCAACCTAACTTATATTTGAATCGAACTTGACAGTTATCTCATGAGTTGTTATGTATTTCAAACTTTAGTCAAACTGGTGCCTCAATATTGCAATAACAGTTAAGCACGCTGTAATGATACTTATGTACCTCGTCACCCACTTCATGCAACTACATTAGTGGTCTAATAACACTTAGCGCGCTCGGCATAGTTCCATCATGCCGCTCAAAGTGTTGCCACAAATAATGCTAAGTTTGCAAAACCCGGTTATCTGGCTGGTGGGGCATGGGAGCCTAAGCTTCAACTGTTAATGCAATCAGAGACTACTCAGACTTAGACGTGGGCGATCCTATATATGAAAGGTTATCCAAAACGCTCTGTAGAATTCCCAAAGCGCATTCTAATAAATCTAATAAGCCTAAGATGCCATTAACAGGAGGAAAATGGCAAGATAATATTACAATATATGGTTTATGTAATGTAAAACAATACAACATAACAAAAGAAAACCATTCCAAAACCATTTAATTAAATGTATAACCAGTAGTGAAATTACAATTAAAAACAATTTATTTACGGTACATTTTATTGTTTGAAACCATTCATGTACCATACAATGTACGGTATATTTAAACCCACGTATCAGTATTTTGAACAATTCATTAACAATAAAATGTATGGTTTTGCAAAAAAATATATATGGAGAAAAATATTTTTTTATATTGTTACGATACTTAACAACCTGTATAATATATTGTAAAAATCTTATTTACAATTCACGGTATGGTGTTTTACATTACATCTAATTGTTTTTGTATTTTTTATTTTTACAGTGTTCTCTATTGAAAAAATATGGTTCTAAATAGTACTGTTACAATACAACGTTTGGTTTTTCTACTGTATTTTTTATTCGGGAACCTTTCCTGATGACAACAAATCCTATTCCACCTGCATGTTTGAAAGAGAAAGGTGAATAAACGTCAGCTAGCTCTATTATAGAGTGGGGCGGGGCAAGATGGGTCGCGGGGTAAGATGGTTTAGTGCCATTTTCGGGCGCATTATCCATGTTTTGATTATGTTAATAATTTTGTTAGATGACCAGCATGAATATACAAAAGTTTGGGGCATTGTTTAAAACATTATTCACTCTCATTGGAAATAAAAAAATAAAATGGTTTTTAGCCATTTTTCCTCTGCGATACATTCCATATAATCTCCATATAAACGGTCGCGGGGCAAGATGGGTCACCTTCAATTTTGAACATATTTTTGGAGCATTCAAAAGTTATTTATTTTTTATTACAAGACTATCTCATAAATAACTTCAATCGAACGGAATGAACGCTCAAAATTAAAACATAAAATTATGATATTTTTTTAGTGAAAACATCGATTTTCAAGTTGCCTTAGGACTACTCATATCGTAAAGTTTTTTATATTCCAAATAAATTTATAAAATGTTTACTAGTAGGTCTTGTTTACTCAGTATGGATATGGAGCATATATGAATGCGGAACAAATATTATATTTTGACGTTTTTCGTTGAGAAATTGTGAATTACTTAAAAGGTGACCCATCTTGCCCGCACTTTTTTCACGGCGCAAAATCGATCACTTTTTAAAACTGTTTGTTTAACATCATATTTTGTAGTTAATGAACTTTTTATGGACTTTTAGCATAGCTAACTAGTGTATTAAAGAGTAGCGGACGAATACAAACCAATACGATTTGTATTTACAAAGTTATGGTGATCCATCCTTAGGTGACCCATCTTGCCCCGCCCCACCCTATATGTTTTCCCAAAATATTTCTAGAAAAGCCCGATCTTTTCCAAATCTAGACCACTGATACACAACTAGTTGACGAACTTACAGTAAAAATTTAAAAATATTTGATGCTCTTTTTCGAAAAGTTACAGCTAGTTGAATATTTTTTAAAATAAAAAATTTACCAGTCCCAATTATTTTGACTATCCCCTGTAAGCAGAAATCACTACAGGCTGAAAAAACTGATGACTGAAGTACGGAAATGAGCGCATGCATGTTTTGAGTGCATTATGCATGTTGCGCCGTTGCACCAACGGCGTCATGGTTGCGATTATAGATAGTAGAGTAAACATAGATCCGCGGACACCGCTGACTAAAATGTTTCAAGCGTGTAAGTAGTAAATTTCAAGAGTGCGACGGTTGAATATGACGTCATGCGTTCCATTGATGTTGTCCAAATCGTGACGTCATGCTCGTTTGGATACAGATTTTGACAGTTCGTTTGGATACAACGGATTCATCAACACGGATCTATGTTTACTCTACTATCTATAGTTGCGATTTTTTCCGCAGTCAAGTTCGCAGATTGTGAACAATCCTCGGGTACCCACTTTACGTAATTTATGTTTAGTCCCTTACTGGCAGAGCTGTCAGATCAGTGTAACACGCTAAATGTAATTTACACAAAAGGCAATTTACACGGAAAAAAATACACGGTTATGAATATTATTGGGTACCGGACTGGACACACAAAATTTGATCGTTTTCTTTGGTACATCGAGGTCTTGAAATTACCCAAGTAACCACGAAGCCGTATATAAGTGCATCAATTTTGCCATATATTGATAATTAAAATTATGAATATAATGCTGCATTACTTTAAACACCCCATTGAAGCAATATTAAAGTCGAAAAGGGCCCCACTAAAATCAAATTAGTGCCACATATTGCAGCACGCTGACAGCCATTGCTAAAGTAATATAAATGCATGTGCTGTGCATTTGCATTTGACATACTTGATACGTGCAACACGAAAAACCAAAACAAAAATCTATTTTTAGCACCGTTTCGTTATCGACGGTACTGATGCCCTCACACATTAATGTTTTAACCATTATTTTTTTGTAGTCGGATCGGGAGTCGAACCAGAAGTGTTGATGACCGCTAGATGAGTTCCATACGCGCTGGCACCTTGGACCGTTTCTGCTGCAGTGATAACAACAGATATTTCATTAACTAAAAGGAAAATGTTCTTCTATCTCAATCATTGTAGTAGAGGGTAAAACGACTATGTCATATGTAATAGTATACAGTAAACTATCACATTCCGATAAATTACTGAAAATTACATAATGCATTTTAGAAGATATTTAATCAACATAAGAAAATAAAAACCTCGACTAAAACACCCTTCGCACATTGCTCATATGCTAATTGTGATTTCTATCGTTATTGGCATGTGATTGCAGCCTACAGAAAAGAGAAAAGTTCATCTCTAAATAACTTTTGCTGTCGTCGATCGGTGGCTCAAACGGGGATTAAGTTGGTCGGGAGTCGAACCAGAAATGTCGAAGACCGCTAGAGTTGACCGTAAAGTTGTTCAATCTTCTTGATTTCATTTGTTTACCGTTAGAGTCAAGCTTTTATAATTGTATTGTTAGAGCAAACTTTGCTAGTTTGTACATTGCATTTATTCAGTTTTTGCGGTGTTGAATTATTGGATTATCTTATCACCACAAGATACCTTTTATTATTATTATTATTACATCAACAGGCATGGTATAGCCCCAATGATGGGTAAAAATTAATATAAAACGATGCAATACAAAAAAAATACAAATACTTATCGATAACACAAAAAAAAAGTCACAAATTAAATAGTCAAGAAATAACACTTAAAACTAAATCCGTCTGTTGTCTAGAGCTAATTGGTCCGTCCAGCGAAGAACAGGGAAAATCTCCGGCGAAGCGCCTCTCGTGTTGAGTGGAAGTCAAATAAGGCTGCGACTGTGTTAAACACTCGTTGCATACCGATGAGTGCGCCGTAGAATGCATAATTGGTACGAAATAGAGGCAGTCGCAGCATAACACTGTTCCGTAGTGCTCTAGGCCGAACATTCAAATTGATTTGCTCCAGAATGGATGAGCAATCGACTCGTCCCTGCAGCACATCTGCGATAAATAGAGCTCTATTGGTGTCCCTTCTGGTGCGAAGTAGTTCAAGGTCTATCAGTTGACATCGGCTTTCGTAGCTTGGCAGCCGAAATGGATCTCTCCAAGGTAATTTGCGAAGCGCAAAACGAAGAAAACGGCGTTGGACAGATTCTATCCTTTCTGCTCCATTATTGTATGCTGGGCTCCAAACTGCGGAACAATACTCCATCGTAGAACGAACTAAAGAGCAATAGAGCGATTTCAAACAGTGGATATCGGAGAAATTCTTTGCAACTCTGAAGATGAATCCTAAAGCTATGGATGCTTTGTTGATAGTGTACGAAACATGTTGCTTGAAATTTAACTGCGAATCGAGGATGACGCCCAGGTCCTTGATGTGACTAACACGATCAATTTCGGTATCGAGTAGACTGTAGATGAAGACGATCGGTTGTTTTTTCCTTGAAAACGTTATCATGGAACACTTGGCTGGATTAACTACCATCCTGTTTGCAGAACACCAGTTGGCGAAATTATCAAGTTGATGCTGCAGGTACAAACAGTCGGCGATTGATTTGATTTGCAGAAAAATTTTCAGATCGTCCGCAAAGGATAACCGCGGGCCTTCGATTACAAAATGGACATCGTTGAAATAGAGCAGAAAAATCAGCGGACCCAAATGACTCCCTTGAGGTATCCCGGATGTAGCTTGAAAGCTATTAGACCTACAGTCTCCAATCACTACCGTCAGATATCGGTCGGTGAGGTAAGAGCCGAACCAACGCAGGAGGTTACCACATACTCCCAACCTGTCGAGCTTCGCAATGGCGATATCGTGATTCAATTTGTCAAAGGCTGCTGACAAGTCAGTATAGATTGCGTCCGTCTGGTCATGAGCAGTCATACTGTCGGTAATGTACGATGTAAAGCACAGCAAATTGGTGTTGGTAGAGCGGCCGCTAGTAAAGCCGTATTGGTCGTTGCTAATCAGATGCTTACAGTGTGACAGAAGCGGATCCATAACAACGATCTCAAAGAGCTTTGAAATTGCACAT
Organism: Aedes albopictus; assembly: GCF_035046485.1. Taxonomy (NCBI): domain Eukaryota; kingdom Metazoa; phylum Arthropoda; class Insecta; order Diptera; family Culicidae; genus Aedes; species Aedes albopictus. The sequence goes on from NC_085138.1 coordinate 437,823,858, forward strand.
AAAGCAGTTATGCCACGGTAATTGTTCGCGTCACGTTTTCTTCCTTTTTTGTGCACAGGAAACATGTTAGCTACTTTCCAACAGGAAGGAAAAACACCAGAGGAAAGAGATAAACGGAACAAGCAATGGAGCGGATCAAGCAGACTGGCAATATGCTTTTTGATGAAGGCTGATGGTACACCGTCAGGTCCGGGATTATTAGACGATTTAAGTTGTACGGCAGCCCTTGAAATAGCTGTAACATCGATATCGAAAACGTCCAGAGCTTGTCCGTTCTGAGGAACATTGTTGGCTGCACGAGAGATGAGTTCATCGCTGATTTGTTCATCGCTGAACACGCTGGCAAATTTTGTGGCGAATAACTGGCAGATCTCTTGAGGGCAAGACGCGGTTTTGCCATTCAATTCCATCGAGGACGGAAGGCCCGATTCTTTACGCTGCTCGTTCACGTATTTCCAGAATGATTTCGGTTGGCGTTTGCATTTAAGCTCGATGCTGCGTTGATACTGCAAAAAACAGTGACGGCTAGCTCGTTGATACTCGTAGTTGATCCTCAAATAAATGCTACGCAGTGAAGGCGTCCGATACTTGGTGAACTTCCTCAAGGCTGCTCTCTTGACAGTTTTCATCTTCTGTAATTCACTGGTTTGCCACGGGGGTCGAGAGTTAGTATTAAGTGTTCTTTTCGGAACGTGCCTGTCAATAACGTATGACAAGACATGTGAGAAAGTCAGCGCAGCACGTTCGATGTCGTTGGAATCAAGAGTGTTGCCCCAATCGATAGTGGCCAGTACATCCGCAATGCTTCGATGATCAGCTTTGGAAAAATCGTGCACGACAGCGGGAAACTTGATGAAGTCACGAGCGAGTTTATTCTCCACGGCGATGACAAGAGGTGGATGATGTGGGACCACTTTGACAAGCTCACAGGGTGCCGTACCTATGAGCGGAAGATGGTCACGGCAGCTTACGAAACAGAGATCCAAACTGCGATTGTTCTCGTTGACTACGTGGTTGATTTGCACTAGAGTGGCGGCGCTGTAATTGTCTAAGAGACGAATTGCGGAAGCACTCAGTGTTGAGCGAGCAGGATCCGGGTAAAGGAAGCCGCTATGGGAAGGTTGCCATGAGATACCTGACAGATTGAAGTCCCCCAGGATGAAGAGATCGTCAACAGGAGCAGCAGTCTCCATCACAGTAAAAACGGAGCCACAGTGCGTTTCTATGAGCCCGTTCTCACCAATCCGATCGGGTGGGATGTACAGCGCGCACAAGAACAGAGTCCGATCGCCAAGCTCGATGGATACCCAAACTTGTTCAAGACATTTCCACGAATCGTTTTCAACAACTCTCGCCTTCAAGCCGAGACGAACTGCAACAAGCACACCACCTCCTGTAGATTTCCTACTGTTGTCAGGATTTCGATCACAGCGAAACACTTCATAGTGCGATCCGAACACCTGACTAGACAGCGTTCGAGAGTCGAGCCAGGTCTCGGACAAGACGATAATATCGAAGCAGGAGTCCGAAACAGCTAAGCGGTAGTCGTTAACAAATGAATTCATTCCACCAGCGTTCTGATAGTAGATTAAGATGTGCTTCGATGCGGAAACGTCGCGGTCCCTGTAAAGTGTACGTATATCAGGCAATGACTGGTGACTTGCAGTTGGAATATACTCGCCGTAGCTGGAATTTTGGAAGACCCTCTCACCACATCCGACGACAGGACCGGAACGACTATGATGAGCGAAGGCAGCAGGAGGCAGGACTGCGTCGGAGGGTTTGAGGGCTTCCACGGGGCTTTCTACAGCGCGTTCCGGGTATCCAGGAATGATAGTTGCAGAAGAATTCGTTTGACTAGCTCCCACGGAGTCCGGCAGGGGGAGTGTGAAGTAATCACGCGACCCTATACGGCAATCGTTGTTAGTATCCACTAGAACACTATGTCGGGACTGAATTGAACTCGTGCGCGAAGGACCGGCAACCGACAACTGCGAGTATCCGGTCGAAGCCCTCCACTGGTCGTACAAGAACGCATCGGTGAGTGCGTCCTTCGGAATGCGTTCAACATTATTACGTTTGGTACACACTGATAGTCGATTTCGATGGATCCCTACTTCCAACTCGCTCGTCGTTGGATGGGTGGGCTCGATTGAGGTAACGGGAATAAAAGCTTCCTCGAGGCTGGCGAGAGGTCTGCATCCTGTTGTCAAGACTGATGTTGTCCAGCATGTTTTGACTGATGAGAGGAAACTAGAGGCAGCGGAGGGTACAACGGACGAAGATCTCATAATAGCAGGGTACTTGCCTGTTGCCGGAGTCTGGAAGACCCCGTTTCCCAGCTCACACGCAGGACCGGGACGACTGCTGGTCGATGGCTGGAGGGGCTCGACTGCGGTGAGAGGGAAAGGGGCTTCCTTGAGGCTGACGGCAAAGCTGCGTCCCGGTGTCCACACTGGCGAACACGTACATGGTCGGGTAGGTGATGTAGAACTGGAAGCAACGAGGAGTACAACGGACGAACTTGATAAAACAGCAGGGTACTTGCCTGTAGTCGGAGTTCGGAAGACCCCATCTCCCAGGTCACGCGCAGGACCGGGACGACTGCTGGTCGATGGCTGGAGGGGCTCGACTGCGGTGAGAGGGATAGGGGCTTCCTTGAGGCTAGTGGCAAAGCTGCGTCCCGGTGTCCAAACTGGCGAAGACGTACATGGTCGGGATGGTGATGTAGAACTGGAAGCAACGAGGAGTACAACAGACGAACTTGACAAAATAGCGGGGTACTTGCCTGTAGTCGGAGTACGGAAGACCCCATCACCCAGCTCACACGCAGGACCGGGACGACTGCTGGTCGCTGGCTGGAGGGGCTCGACTGCGGTGAGAGGAATAGGGGCTTCCTTAAGGCTCGTGGCAAGTGTGCGTCCCGGGATGAAGGAGAAATTGAGTTTGCTGTAAGTTACTCCATTTCGACTACCTCGGGTGAAATGTTCAACGGATCGTCGGAAGGGGCCGCAGCAGTAGGGCGCCAAAAATTTTCCGCAGATCTGTTGTCACTGAACTCCCGGTAGACCAAACCTTTTGGCCACGTAGAGGTAGACAATGCCTTGGATTTCAACTCCATGTTTATGCCAATCTTAAACGAAATGAAGGACATTGTGCTTATGTCCCTTCCTTTGGCCACGAGTCGTACAACTTGGACATCCTCCGTTCCAAGGCGTTTCTTGGCTAAAGCGCAAACTTGGCCGACAGAAACATCTCTTGCTATACGCGACAGATACAACCAAAATTTCGGTTGACTCGGTGGTACCGTGGCGATTTCTAATGTTGGGGAGGGTGTACTACCTGTCCCAAGCAACAGAGGTGGCTGCTTATTCTGAGATGGATCAGCAGCCGTGCTAAACAACCTTCTACTTCTGGTAAACCTCGGGCCAACATTAACACGTTTGGAAGATTTCGGTGTGCATGTACTAGAATTGATTAGCTTCGCAAAGTTGGTCCTGATTTCGGCTTTCAATTCATCCATTATTTCAGTTTTCAAATTCTGCATAATGTCACTATGGGAATTGAGGGCATGCTCTTGGCCCACCTCATAAGCGGCGCGTGTTGTATTCCTAAGACGCATGTCTTTTATAAGGGACGTGCACGAAGGACAAAACCAGTGCATTTGATTGTATCTCTTCGCCTCCTCAAGCGTATCGGCAGGCACTCCACAACAACGAGGATGAAAAATTGCCTTGCAAAAGCCTTGACACTCAAACTGAGTATCACCGATGTCACCGGCACAGGAACAACACACAAGAGACATATCGCGCAAAGAAATTTCTATTTTCTCAAGTTTCGAATAATGTGCTTTTGATCGCCAATTGAAGTTGTTCAGTTAATAGAGTTAATAAACTATAGAGGACGAATGTCGCTGCTGTTCCCTTTGTTCTCGCTCGCAAACATGTCGGGTATCTATCTGTCAAACTGCATACTTTTTTGCTTTGACACTAATAGCCCGGCCTATCTCCGCCAGCAAGAGATGTTTCGGCAGCGACGCCAGCGACATTCTTCCTCTATAGTTTATTAACTCTATTGTTCAGTTAGATCGCCAATGAGCCACTTTACGTTATCGAGATATAGATGGCGCGTCGCGTAACACACACAGTGCAAATGTACGGATGCCACAAAAGTGAAGCAAGGGAACAACGGCTTGCAAAAACAGGCACACAAAAAAGATCACGGTACGGAAGATTTTTCACAAGTTTTTCGCAATATTCACACCCGATATTCGGAAACGGCGATAACACAGGGAAGCACAGAATGGCAAATGCAAGAAAAATACTAAACACGAGTAAAATTGATCGGTTTTACACGGGTAAAAACGCAAGTAATTGCAGTTCGAGATGTAAACAAACCAACTTGAACACACGAACCTTGCTGAGCCATCACCTTTTAATAAACCCGAATGTAAAGAAAAATGCAATGCATCATCACATTGATAATGCCAATCTAAAGGATTATTGCATGACAAGTGTGGAATTACTGCATTTCGCATTGCAAAGGTTGATATTCAGTCTAATTCGTGCAATGTTATAATGCTTGTGGTTACTTGGGTAGTCTATGGTTGCACGGTCGCGATGCCTTATGAAATATTTCAAAGCTTGAGATATTCGAATTTCGTGATAATCGACAAAATTGAGCAAAAAAATGAAACACCCCTACTTGATGCGAAGCGAGAGAATTTTTTCCCGTTTTTCTCTCCCCGTTTTGTTCTGTTTCTTTCGCCATCGGTCGGATCCAACACATTCACATCACTCGCGGTTCTGCTGTCTGTCAGACGGAGGTGACTGTTTTTCATATCAAGTGCGTGATTAGTGGTTGACAAAAAATCGGAGTGTTGTTTTATCCAAAATTTGGTATTTAATACTGGTTGTAATTCAGTTCAAAGGTAATTGTTTCTTCCATTGATTGGTAATTAATCTAGAATGCAGTGTGTTCATGCGGCTGCATTCGTCGAAACGCAGGTATTAGCACGCATTATGGTGCATTTTTCGTTGCTATTGATTCCCCTACTCAGCTGCGTGCAGAATAAAAGAATACTCACACATGCGAAACGGTGCACTAACACCCTCTAAGCAATCACATGGCGAGAGAGAGAATACTTATTTATTCTGACGAGTAGGGTGGTCTTACATATATCCTGGCCTTTTGCAACGAAGCTTGAGAGAGTGTTAATTTTATTTCTGTCTAATGGGCTCTTACGGCTCTTACCCTAAAACATACTCAACAAAGTTTAAAATGGTTTAATAGTTTATTTAATCAATTACGCGAACCTAGTAATGATTCTTACATAGTACCGAAAAAACACGTTGATTTGTTTACACATTTACACTGCTATTTAGTGACTTGCTTCCATAATCATACAGAAAGCCCACGTTAGTAACAATTTATTATTATAATTTTCTTTAATTTTTGCTGTATAATTCTGATAGAAACAAAGCCTGCTTCTCATCTTAGTTTTCTACGAACACATTCACAATTATTAACTAAGAGCTTTTCTGCCAATAATTCATCATTTTGCATTCGCATATGTTATGACAGGGATCAATATATAGTATATACTCTATGCCCAAGGATATCCAGGGAATTCCCTATAGGGCAGTGCATGAAATTATCTCCTTCTCTTTCACTCCTACAGAAATTTTGTAAACAACAAGGCCAAGAAACGTCAAAATCCCATACAAATTCAAAACAGTGCAGTGCCCTATACAATACGAAAAGTACCGATCGATCAGGATTTCGACCCGACACTTTCAGGGGGGTTGCTTACACGCGTGTTTTCCCCTTTGCTTATATGGATCATTTTATTAATAGAAATGTATGTTTTAGCCCGAGGCTTCCTCAACAAATAATTCAGTTTTGTTGGGATATCATATTCTCAAAAAATCATGTACCTATACAGGGTGATTATGGGTATTATCGGCCGGTTTAATCTCTTCATCATGGGGGGTTTTTGACACCATAACTAGAATGGTAACCTAGTTTTCGTAGTTATGGGCAGGACATATCAAGTACATTACATCGACTCCAGGGGCACGTTGTCATCTACTTGGAACGTTTGTTTCATCGTCCCAAAAATGAGCCTATTTTATCATCTACCTGAGGACGAATAAAGGAAATCCCGGATTAGGGTTAGGATAAGGACAGGTAGGGAAATAAGAAATGTTGTTCATTAGTCCTACCAAAAAATAATACCCATCACCCCAGCATACCCTATTTTACTGCGCCGAAACTCACTCTCATTCACACACCTACCGGGATGGGAAGAGACTTGAGAAAGAAGTAAAAACAAACGTACGCTGTGTGTACGAATCGAATAACACACTGTGTGGTGTGCCACTGGCGGACAAAGCTTGAAGCTACCCGAAGGTAGGTCTGGAAAATTCTAGAGGTTTTCTGTGCAAGACGTAAGCGCACACGTTAGGTTCCCTGCTCCGGTGTGCATCGTTTTACTTTGCTGAGCTTGGCTTAGGACCCCAGGAAGATAGATTTTGTGCAAATTTTACGCGGCCCCGATGCTCGATCCAGATTAATCCGATGTGTTCGGAAGCCGCTTGTGAGCAGTGGATGGCTTCAATAATATCACTTGCACGCGAAGAAATACGCTGTTAAAATTAGCTACCAATCGAACTCGTCCCGAAGGCCAATTACTTTTGATATTGTGGGTCGATGAGTGCAGGCAGTGGCAGCGACGCAAAACTGCTTTCAAAAAATGTTACGTGCCTTACGTCGCTTGATTGGTTTTTCGTGAATTAGTGTTGCACTTTAATAGTGCATTTGTCGCGCGAGTCACCCTCTTTTCCGGGTGAGCTCTTGTTGGCCTAATGGCCGACAATTCTTTCGCCGCCAAGGCCAAAAGGTCGCGCTTCGATGAGCAGTTCGATCAAGAGTTCAATGGCTTCGATCCGTCCAGCAACGCGAAAAGCAGTCAAAGGTAACCGATGTCGCTGCAAGTGAATGTTTTTCTTCTTATCTCTATTTTCAGATTGCAAGTAACAAACGCATAGTTATTCTCTTCGGTGAAACCACATACAGATTTCTAGTGTTGTGACTGATAGACGTAAATAGCAATTTGCTAGTGTTTGAATTCCGGTACAAAACCGCGAAAAACCAAAACAACTACTTATTCAAACACATTCAACCGGGTGTGAAAGATTAGAATCGGTTGTGCATCAGACTGGTCCCATAACCAATGTCCTCGGCGCCGGAAACGGGACAAACAGATCTCGAAACAATGGAAGTGGACACAGTCAGTGCCGAGTTTGGCGGTCCCAGTACCCAAGAGTGGACGGTCGTACCGAAGATAGACGAAACCAGCATTGAACTGCTGAGCAAGCCACCAATCGAGAGGTTGATTGATGATTCACCTTCTGTGTCAAAATTGCTATTCTTCGTCACGACTTGTCAGCATGTCACACAAGTAACACGTTTCTATTTTTCTCCTCTCTCTTCTTCCACGCTTCAGATTCATCGGAATTCTGGATCAGCTCGATTCGAAGGTGGAAAAGCTGCGCAAGGAGGCACTGATGCTGCAGGAAAAGAAAGACTTCCTGGCCATGTCGATGGATTTGCTGAGGAACAATGAATATCTGACCGGACTGAATGAAGGTAAGTGCCCATAAGAGTTCAAAACAGAACGCTCGTCATTCTCTGTGACGAGTTGTTGTGTGGGTGGACACGGGATGTGGCAGCTTTGCGAAATCGTTTTAGGAAGCAACATTTTGCGGTTTGGTGAGTGGGTTTGAATTTTGACATTGGTGAGTCAATAAGGTGTTTTTTTGTGCTATCAAAAAATGCACACTTATTTTGGGCGTTTGAAAAGAAACGATTCATTATTCTTTCGATAGGTACCTAGGGGCTGTCCATTTATTACGTAAGGGAGTTTTCACGATTTTTCGACACCACCTCCCCCCCCCCCCCCCCTTGTAAGATTTTTTGTATGAGAACCCAAATATTTTTGTATGGCGCGTAAGATTTCTCAAACCCCCCCTCCCCCCATAAACCCTTACGTAATTAATGGACTGCCCCTATCCATAAATTAAGCAAGTGTTTGCCATTATGGTGTGTAGGCAGTGTTGCCACATTATTTTCGGTTTTCATCTGTGATTTTGGTCAAAAAAATCTTTTTCATCTGTAGGAAATTTCAGAAAATCTTAGTAAAAATCTGTAATAGGTTAATGTCTTCAAAATCGAATATTTTTGAACAATTTGTTTAAAAAACGAAAAAAAATGACCAAGACACTCCCAGGTTGCATCTGAAGATCATCAGAAACCACAAGAACGTCGAAAACAATGCGCCTGAGGCTTGACCTAGGCCATCCAACTAGAAGATTTAATTTCTATTATTTAAATTTGAGTACCAGAAAATAACAATAAAGCTTTTTTCACAAAAGTTATTGTCATTGTTTTAAAAATCTTAAAAATCTTTTTTATTGCAAAAATCTTTGATCTGTGATCACAGATATCTGTAGGCGAAAATGGGAAAAAATCTGTGTAATTCTAGGTAAATCTGTGTACCGTGCGCTACCCATATTCTGAACGGTTAAGGGAATCTCACAACAAACACTAAAATAAATGGAAGTTCTTGTTGCTAGAGATAATGCTTCACATAACCATCAAGTGTGTTTGTTGTCTAGCTAAATGTATAAAATAAATTAAATCTCATAATAACTTCCAGTCTCTGATCTAGACATATTTTTGTTTGTGGACGACGTGTTCCTAATTATGAACACCACAAGAAGCCGTGGTCCTAATTCTGAACACATAGTGTTACTTACTATGTACAAACACATTCTCTACGTTCGCAGTTCAGTCAAAAACTATATGTTTTGTAACGATTGGATAATAGAGGGGCTTAATAAAATTAACACCTCCACTTTCCATTCAACATATGCTTCATAAAAGGAAAACCTATTTTGCGTTAGCCGACTGTTCAGAATATGCAGCTGTCTATAATATGGTGCTCGCACGGTATGTGGCATCACAGTGTGTAGGTGTATTTTGGAGCTAAATATCACAATTTGGTTTTAAGCAGTCGTCTGCGGTAATCCTTATATATTGGTGAGATAGTTCATCCTTCAGATCTAAGAATAAATTAATTTATTGTATAAAATTATTATTGAATAAAACAATCAAAATTAAAAAAAAAATGAAATTCCTTGGGAAAATCTGCTATGATCAGTGCATTTTTGGATAGTAGGAGGGAGGGGGTGGTATGACCGAGCGTTACGGCTCATACAAAAAAGCATTACGGAAAGGGGAGGGGGGTCAAAAAATGTCGATTTTAGGGTTACGTAATAAATGGATGCTGCTTTATGGAAATTGTAATAAAAATAATAGATAACTCCTATCTCAACCTCTTCGTGGCGCTGGTCGGGCTGCGATTAAGGAAGATAGCGTAACCGATCTCTCAACTTCATAGGAAGCACCCGCATACTCGCAGCTGTACTGAAGGACCGCGGTTTCGATATCGTAGCGCTGCGGGAGGTGTGTTGGACAGGATCTATGGAACAAAAATTTAAAGGTAATTATAATCATCCAGCTGCGGCACCACACGCAAGCTGGAAACAGCTTTCATCGGGAAAGGGCGATATGCAGAGGCGCTTGATCGGTTGGTGGCCGGTCGATGTTAGAATGTGCAGGCGGAGGATCAAGTATCGATTCATCAACATAGCATAATAAACGTGTCAAGGTTATCATCGCTCAGGGAGGCCAGGAGAACCAACGATTGGAAATTTCACCCGCTTACCAGCTGAAGAAAGAGAACGCCCTATGACACCGATTTCACCACCTCCAACAACATGACCATTCGCACCACCTTCTGCCAACACAGCCTCATTTATCATTAAACCTGTAGATCACCACAGCAGACGGAATCGCCAACCCATCAACAAAGTACGAAACCGGTGATCGCCACGGTACGACCTAGAGCAACTGAAGCAACCAGATGTCGCCTCAGCATATGCGCAGAATCTCGAGACAGCGTTACCGGAAGAGGGCGAGCTCGAGGACTACTGCTGCACTGGAGTACATTAAATGCATCCATACGCGTCGCAGCCGAGATCACTGTCGGGTATGTGGAACGAAATCGTCGGAACGAATGGTTCGACGGCAAATGCAGAGCGATTTTGGAACAGACGAACGCAGCGTTGGCGATGGCGCTGCATTATGTAAGCCGACAGAATGATACAAACAAAAACGGAAAAAACACACTTGCATCTTTTGAGGGCGAAGAGAAGCCGAGTGGGTCTCCAGTTAGCCTAGTGGTTAAGGCAAAGGATCGCCAATCCGGAGACGGCGGGTTCGATTCCTGTTCCGGTCGAAAAAAATTTCTCGACACCCTGGGCATAGTGTATCATTGTACTTGCCTCACAATATACAAATTCATGCAATGGCAGGCAAAGGAAGCCCTTCAATTAATAACTGTGGAAATGCTCAAAGAAAGTTGAAGCGAGGCAGGCCAAGTCCCAGTGGGGACGTAGAGCCAGAAAGAAGAAGATGAAGAAACCGAGTACCGTGAGGTCGCCATTCACCGCTCATGCTCCATTCACCGCTCGTTTCATACGATTTGAATATAAACATGAGCGGTGAATGGCGACCTCACGGTACGGCGAAATGGAACTGTTGTGCCATTCTCAAGAAACACGGAAGTTCTACCAAAAGCTCGCAAAGTCTTGATGCAGCAAGGCTTCGATCGATTTTTTGACACTCCCACCCCCCTTGTATGATTTTTTGTATGAAAGCCGTAACATGTTTGTATGGCGCGTAAGATTTTCCAAACCCCCCTCCCCCCATAAACCCTTACGTAATTAATGGACGGCCCCTAAGGACCCGTCTTGACGGACCAAAGTGAAGTTTTGAACTATGGAAGCAACACTTCAATGAGTACGAACGCGGAGAACGTAGGCACGGAGGATTAAGGCAACGGACGAAACGACTACATCAGTGCAGCAGGGGACGGAAATGATCCAACTCCCACGCTGAGGATGAAGGTCATGATGCTATTCGCCAGCTCAAATACAAGAAAGCTGCTGGTAAGGTTGGTATCGCAGTTGAATTTCATCAAGATGGAACCAGTTTTTTGGAAGTGTTGTACTTTTTACAAACGGCGCGCATCCTGAAGGGTTAATTGAATTTTGCATGGAAAGTTAACCACAATTTTCTCCCTGTGAGAGAAAAGAACGGCAACGAATGGGAATTAAAACAAACCACCGGAAACTGCCAAAATTAGTGTGGGATTGAAGCGGACGGGACGGATGAGAATAAATGGCACGTTTATTCGTGACGTCATCTTGCAAAACGTAATAGTTAGGATCTGAGTAGCCGAACGAACAACCACCGGAGGAGTGAAGGGAAGTGGTAATCTGCCCCATTCATTCTATCACAGCAACGATGTGCAATGTGCACAACTTTGGTCGTCCTTTCTATTCGACATTGTAAATTTAACCAAGTGGCCTGAAAACCATGTGAAAAACGCGTTTTCCTAATGCTATAAGCATTCTTCACTGGTCCTTTTGGCGAATTTTCTGATGAATTCGTTTTGAGGTAATTGTAAGATTATTAGTCTTCCCGAATAAAAAATACAGCAGAAAAATCGAACGATGTATTGTAACAGTACTATTTAGAACCATATTTTTACAATAGACACCACTGTAAAAATAAAAATACAAAAAACAATAAGATGTAATGTAGACACCATACAGTAAATTGTAAATAAGATTTTTACAATATACTATACGGGTTGTCAAGTATCGTAGCAATATAAAAAAAAAATTTCTCTCCATATATATATATATATATTTTTGCAAAACCATACATTATATTGTAAATGAATTGTTCTAAAAATTAATACGTGGGTTTTAATATACCGTACATTGTATGGTACACGTATGGTTGTATTGTTTTACATTACATAAACCATATAATGTTATATTATCATGTCATTTTCCTCCTGTTAATGGCATCTTAGGCTTGCTAGCATTATAAGAATGCGCTTTGGGAATTCTCCAGAGCGTTTTGGATAACCCTTCATATATTGGATCGCCCACGTCTAAGTCTGAGTAGACTCTGATTGCATTAACAGTTGAAGCTTAGGCTTCCATGCCCCACCAGCCAGATAACCGGGTTTTGCAAACTAAGCATTATTTGTGGCAACACTTTGAGCGGCATGATGGAACTATGCCTAGCGCGCTAAATATTATTAGACCACTAATGTAGTTGCATGAAGTGGTTGACGAGGTACATAAGTATCATTACAGCGTGCTTAACCGTTATTGCAATATTGAGGCTCCAGTTTGACTAAAGTTTGAAATATACGGGGAAATACATAACAACTCATGAGAAAACTGTGAAGTTCGATTCAAGTATAAGTTAGGTTAAAAAGCGAACCCGCAGACGAACCTATATTAGAAGTTCTTTCAGTGTTCAGTCGAGTCCATATGTTATAGATGGCTCTACGTCAAAGGGGCTGTCCATAAACCACGTGGTCATGAGGGGGGGGGGTGTTCGGCCAATGACCATTTTGTATGGACAAATAAAAAAATTTGTAAGGACTAATGACCACGCGGGGGTGGGGGGGGGGGGGGGGGTTGAAAAGTCCCAAAAAAATGACCACGTGGTTTATGGACAGCCCCAAAGATAAAGTTCGTCAATCGTATTCCTCTCATCGCACTCTACATACCTAGCCCGCCATATCTCTTGGATCTGCAGTTCTTAAGACATCTGGTTTATTACATCTGCGACTGAACTAAGATTATACTAGTATAATCTTATATTGATTCTATAATTGCCCATTTCCACTTTAAATCAACCTTAAGTTTGCATGTAAAGTAATGATTGCTCTAAATACACCGTATATCTGCATTCAATAAGGCTTCAGCACCGTGGTTACTTGGGTACTACTTATTTAAACATTCCGTTCCCGAGCCTATTCGTGACCTCGTTCGTGACATACAAACACCATTCCATTTTTATTTATATAGATATATAGATAGATAGGTTGTAGCGTCCTTAGACTTTAGCAGTTATTTCTACATATCATTGACGTTAATTTTTGGGTGTGATCTTTAATGAATTCCTATCACGACAAATTCTCGAGGTTTTCATTGTTAGCCATGATTTTTATGATTTCTGGTTAATTTATGATGAGATCCTTGGAAGATGACTGACAAAATGCTTGATATATTTTGCTGAGATCTTTATAACACTATTTTCTAGAAAAAAAAACTCGCAAATTCTGGATAAAATTGGTTGTTGTTGTTCATTTATTTATTAACGTGAGTCTTTAACCTATAGTCATTTGACTCACCTGGATAAAATTGGTGAGTTAGTAGATTTTGGTCGATGCCTGGCGATTTGTTTTTGTATGCTTTTCGCCAGGTTCTCGATTAATTTTGGATAAGATGCTTGATGCGGCGTGTAGAGTTGCATCGAGCGACCCCCAGGTATCGGACGACGCGCGCTCGGCGCGAACATGGGTGAAGAGAAAGAGAAGAAGAAGACGATCAATTTTTCAGTTGGAATAAATACGTTGAACAGTTCACACGCTGTGTTTCGATTCATTTGCAAATCCTCAGAAAAAAACAATTCCTTCGATCTATTTCCCGAACATTTTGGCCCATTCGTGCTAGATGAACGTTTTTGTGATGGTTTTTTGTTGATTTTTGGTGAAATTCCGGTAAAACGCGAGAAAATTCAATCGGCGACGACGCCAAGCGACGCGTCAGTGCAGTGTGTGCGTACGTGAAACATGTATGATCGTGTTCAAACACGGTTTCTAAGTGAAGGGAATTCCCTGAATAAACTTGAACGTTTTGTGAACGGAAAGTGAAAAGTGGTGGTCTCATGACCGAAGAAACTCCTCATACGCTACGGAGTAAACAAACACCCGAGAAAGCTTCTCGGTTCTGTGAGTGGTACACCGGCGGCGATTTACGAGTCCGTGCAAAAGCAAAAGCAAGAACAAGTGAACAAAGAAATGTCCAAGAAACTGGACAGAATTCTCGATCATCGTGATGCGGCGAAGGAACGGATGCTCTGGATTCGCGAGGGTTTGAAACCGGACGTCCTCAACATTCACTGGCTCCAGCCAGAGATGTCCATATCCTCAGAGTAGGAAAGAGAAATAGAAAATACACCACTCACGCTGTGTATCTCAACAGGAGCCCGTCTCTTATATGTGGATCCACCACTGCGATTCGGATGCGTGCAAGCTTGGTGGGTAGAAATAAATCTCTTGGCTCCCTGAGCACTAGGCCACACAACAGTGCGGCGAGAGCGATTTAAAATTCTCTCCGGTGAAAGTGTAAAAAATCACCCGGGCGCGCGCTCCAGTGAGGTTTTTGCGCCAGAGTGCGCGCTGCGGTGAAACACCGAAGAGTTCTCGCCCCGGTGACACCATGGTGATGATTCGGTGACTGCTGGGTGAAAACACGGGAGAGCGCCGGAGAGCGATGCGCGCGAAAGAGTGAGCCACACTCGATCCAAGGCGAACGAGCAAGAGCACGCACTAGCGCTTGGTCTACCCACCACCCAAAACAAGAGAAACTGGCTTCTTGGTGTGGTGAAAAATGTTCCTATCCCCAGTGTGGTCGATAAACTGACGCCGCAGTGAATCGCTACGGTGAAATGCCATCTCTGGCTCCAGCTACAACTGGAGACGCTTCGTCAGTGTAACGGAGTTGCAGAAAACGTACGTCGAAATTTGTGACCTTGTTCCACGAGATCAACGAGATGAACACAAGAAAAATCACTTCCGCTGCGAGGAGCTGCATAACGAGTTGTTTGTGTACATCCAAACGGAAGTCGCGAAGTGGAACGCGGCAGAAGAAAAACAACGAGGAAGAATAGTGCATTGGCTCCTGCTTTCGTACCGCAGCAATCACTGGCAGTGAACAACTCCATGCCTCACTTACAGGAGCCGTTGCCAACATTCGATGGCAGCCTTGAAAATTGGTATTCCTTCTAGTGTATGTTCAAGACCATAATGAACAGCTACCCACACGAATCGCCGGCTATCAAACTATACAACTTGAAGAATGCGCTGGTCGGAAGCGCGGCCGGTAAAATTGATCAAGACGTGATCAACAATAACGATTATGAATCAGCGTGGAAGGACACCTACGAGGACACGAGCGACTCATCATCGATACCCATATCGACGCTTTACTTTCGTTGCCCAGGATGACAAGTGAGAACGATACTGAGTTGCGGAACTTGCTCGATGCTTGCATGAAACACGTTGACGCACTGAAGAACCGATTGTTACCCGTTGAAGGACTCTGAGATGATCCTGGTCAATGTGGTGGCGAAACGATTCGACAAGGAAACCAGCAAGTTGTGGGAGTCGCAGATTCCGGCTGATGAGTTGCCTTCGTATACTGATATGATCGACTTCCTCCGAAACCGGAGTCGCATACTACAGAAGATAGCTACGAGCAGTACCCACCGGCTCCAACTAAGCAAAGAGGAAAATCCATTGACCAGAAGCCCGCCCAAGCCAGGAATGTTGCACTAACTTCAACGCAATCCAACGAAGTGTGTGCATGTTGCAACAGCGAGCATGTGATCTACAAGTGTGATGTATCCGAGAATTTCACAGCGAGCGACCGATACTCCAAAGTGAGGCAAGCTGGCCTCTGCTTCAATTGTCTACGGCGTGGGTATCGTACTGCAGATTGCAACTCAGATAGAACCTGCAGAACATGTAAGCGTATACATGACAGCCTTCTCCATGAAGATAAATCGACGACCACACAGCAGCAGGTTAGCCAACGAACCAGTCGCAGAAGAAGACCCAGAAAATGATGAACCAACGCAAGCATCTGTGAATTGTGCCCGTACGGGCATGACGAAAGCAACAGACGGATGCTATGCCGTGCGCTATTGGATTCCGGCTGCGATGCAAACCTCATCAGCATGGCACTTGCGAAGAAGCTCAACATCATTCTGGAACATGTCAATATTCCGATCAGCGGCGTCAATAACGCCGCAACTCAAGTTAAGTATAACCTGCCCGTCACGAAGGTGGTGGACACGCGCTCCTGGAACATACCCGCTAACATCGCTTTGGCGGATCCGTCGTTCCATAGATAGAAGCGTGCAGCGAAGCATCATCATACACACCAGCGCAACAAGCCATCGAAAGCACTACGAACAAACAGTAACAGATTTAACCGACTTCTGCGATCGTTCGTGAATGAAGAAAAAATGAAGCGCTACTCCGAATTCATGGCAGAGTACCTAGCACTAGGCCATATGGTTGAAGTTCACGATCAGCTGATTGTTACTTCCTGCGGCATCAGGCGGTCTACAAGGAGTCAAGCTCGACTACAAAAATCCGTGTAGTGTTCGACCCGTCAGCGAAGACCACATCTGGTATATCACTGAACGATGCTTTGGGGGTAGGACCGATAGTGCAAAACGATCTCATTTCGATTCTGCTGCTATCCTGTTGTATTAACCACCGACATTCCGAAGATGTACCGTCAGGTGCAAGTACAAAAGAACGACAGAAAGTTTCAGCGTATCCTGTGGCTCAACTCTAACAACGAAATAGCTGCATTCGAACTGACAACTGTTACGTACGGTTGCACCAGTGCACCCTATTTGGCTACGCGCACGTTGATGCAGTTGGCGAAAGATGAAGCTGCCGAGTTACCGCTTGGATCCAAAGTCATTGTCATTGTCATTTTTTTTTTTTTTTTTTTTTTTTTTTTTTTTTTTTTTTTTTTTTTTAAATAGTTATATTGACGACTTCCTCACAGGAGGTATTTAACAGTGAGCAAGAGGTGATTGCAATCTACAAGAAACTCACTGAGCTACTGCGACGAGGGGGCTTTGGAATCCATAAGTTCTGCACCAATACAGTCGGAACCCGCTCGTTGAGCCACAACCTCCACCCAACCAACGAATTCGATTCGCTAGTTGGGTGAAGTGACAGCAGCACAAGGGGCGTGCGCATTGAATTTTTTAATCATGTTTAGGTTGGAAGCAAAAAGGAATATTTTTCAATTTGTTTCACATTTTGAGCAAAACTGATACGTTTTGCAAGATACATATATGGCCAATGCGAGAAATAATTATTTTCACCCATTTTTAGTCGGTGAAGTGAAAATATAGATGTTTATGAAACCACCCGGACCAAAAGCAAGCACAAAACGCTTTCAATGATCAACAAAATAGAAATTGCCGATGTTTTGCATTTGTTTCGAAGTAATTGTACACAGTGTTGCCACATTTTTATCTGTACCGGAGGCTCAAAAATTTTTTTTATCTGTACCAGACATTCGAAAAATCTGTACTCAAAATCTGTACCAAATTTGTACCACATTTGATTTAAAATCGCTTAAAATACACAAAAAAGAGCATTACATTCAGGCTAAACTATGAAAAACACTTAATTTGAGTATACTGTTACCAATTTCTGAACTTTAAAAACAAAAATATCAGTATTAAAAGTGTTTTAAATTTGAATTTTAATGATTTTTTCTCAATTTCAAAAAAATCTGTACCATTCTGTACCTTTTGCTGAAAATCTGTAATCTGTACCGTACAGAATCTGTACCAAAAAGTTGAAAAAAATCTGTACTTTTACAGAATAATCTGTACCTGTGGCAACACTGATTGTACATATTCTTTTTTTTTTTAAAGAAATATGAAATAGAAATTTTTTTCGATTATCAGTAAAGTTTAAGAAACCAAAAACTCATTAGCTCGCCCCTCGGAATTACAGATTGGTTGTCATTTTCAGTTTGACATTGAATTATGACATCCAGGTACACTGAACGAAAACCCCCGCCGTACGAAGAATGATTCTTCACTCAATGCGATACAAATCCGCAGAATCTGAATTTTGAATGATTTCATAGCAGAATGATTGTACTGCCTTCAACTAAATATAAATCATCCTGTTTCAAAACTAAAATTGACACAAGAAATAAATGAATTTTTGTTTGGGGTTTGTTGTGAATGATTGTCATTACAAAACCATCGGAAAGCATTTACTGCCATGCCTCATACCGAAAATCATTCCATGACCAAACGAAAATCCCCGCAGCCAAACGAATGAATCGTCATTCAGTCGTGTGATCAACCTCTGAACCCTAAAACTGAATGACAATCTCGATCGAATGATTTTCAAATCAATAATGATGGATTTTTGTTTATCTTTGGTATGATATTAGTTTTAATACAAGCCGCATATATTTCATGTTATCCCCAATCCGAATATCATTCTATTTTTGGTCAACCTTTCATTTAGCTGGTGTACCCGCAAAAAAATGGTGGCGCTCGAAATATTTTTTTACTTTGCAGCGAAACAAAGTCTCGCGATAGGGAAAATATTAAGTGCGCTTGAATCCACAAGAGGCACAAGAGGCCTGATGGATCCATCAGGCATTACTCGTAACACTTTCCGGTAAGTTCCCCTGCATTACTGTTCTGAATTAATATTGATAATCGTTTCTTTCTTTTCAGAGAACTCCTGTGGAGAGCCATTTTAAGTAGCACCAGTTTGTTAAAGAAGAAGGATTATTCCGATGATTGTGGTGTGGAAATGGCAGCGGTAATTATGTATGTGAAACATTGAAGTGAGACGTGATTAAGGACAAGGTATTTGGAGTACATTGCTCAAAATTTCTAGAGCACCGTTTTTTAGAACCGTTGAACGGATTTGGATTAAAATGCATCACGCTGTTGACAACCACTGAACAATTAGCGTGATGCATTTTCATCCAAATCCGTTCAACGGTTCTAAAAAACGGTGCTCTAGAAATTTTGAGCAATGTACTCCAAATACCTTGTCCTTAAAATTCCAGATTTTATGTTAAAGGGTAGTAAAATACTAGGTCAAATAAAAAGTTTATTCCTGAAAAATGTTTGTTGTGCACAATTTTTCATTAATTCTGACAAAATCTAATATCACAACCGTTCCAACTAATTTGAATAAAAATCACTTCATTGAATGTATCTTTCAAATTAGTTGGAATGGTTGTGATATTAGCTTTTGTCAGAATATTTAAAAATAATTGAATTCAGAAGTAAATAATTCCCATATAAACAATATTTGATTTCGTAACTATTT
Organism: Aedes albopictus; assembly: GCF_035046485.1. Classification (NCBI taxonomy): domain Eukaryota; kingdom Metazoa; phylum Arthropoda; class Insecta; order Diptera; family Culicidae; genus Aedes; species Aedes albopictus. The sequence goes on from NC_085138.1 coordinate 437,842,981, forward strand.
TCATTCATATTGCATCCGTTTTATTGAACGAGTTTTGAATGATTATCATCCTTACCTTGATTTGTTTTGATTCTGAGTTGAATGGTTATAATGCCGGCTTTGAATGATTTTCATATCGTGTGTTTTGATTCTGTCAAATCGGCGATTGAATGATCGCCTTCTTCAAATCATCTTATATTAGGCATGGGGCTCAGATGAGGCAATTTTCATTCGATTGTTGGCGGGGATTTTTGTTCAGTGTACTTTTTAGTTGGCTGACAGCTCAACTAACGGGGCCCCAACTAAAAAGTCACCCAACCATTAAGCCCCCAACCAGCGGGTCATGACTGTAGTAAAATGATTCGTAACATCATTCCATCCGAACTTCAAGAAACACTTTTCGATTTCGAGGAAGCCGACATCAATAACGTCATTAGGACCCTTGGCGTCATTTGCAACCCTGACGACGACTATTTCACCTTCAACGTTAGTCCACTCCATGGTAAAGTGACGAGCGCAACGCCGACCAAGCGCAATGTACTTTCTGCCATTGGACAGCTTTTCGATCCATGTGGGTATCTTGGTCCTGTGATTACGACAGCAAAGCTGCTGATGCATGATCTGTGGAGACTTAAAAGAGGTTGGGACGAAGCATTGCCAAAGGAACAGTACGATTTGTGGGCCACCTTTCGGGAACAGTTGCCAATGTTAAACGAACTGCAAAAGAAGCGATATGTTATTTCAAGTGGAGCAGATGTTATAGAACTGCATGGATTCTCGGACGCTTCCAAGCGTGCGTATGGGGTAGTCTTGTACACAAGGTTTTATCTCCCCGGAAGGAAAAGTGAATGTCGAACTCGTGTGCAGCAAATCAAGAGTGGCACCGTTGAAGCCAATGACCATCCCCCGGCTGGAACTGTGTGGTACACTTCTTTTGGCAAGGCTAGTTGAAAAAACTAGCGGCGATGAACATCCCTTTTTCCAATGTGAAACTCCGAAACTCCATACTGATTCGCAAGTTTGTTTGAGCTGGCTTGCGAAGTCACCGCTTGTTTTGAATCCAGTTCGTTGCGAACCGTGTCGCTACTGTGCACGAACTGACGCAGGACTACAACTGGCGTTATGTGTGGTCACAGGACAACCCGGCCGATATAATTTCACGCGGTGTGCTGCCAGCTGAACTGCTTGTGGCATACCAGTTTAGCACCCTATGCGCAGAGATGCGAATCGTCAGCATTCGCGCATCATCGAACCCCGCGACAACAATATTCGCGCTCCATCAGACATCGCGACTTCGCGACGTCGCGACGCGCACGTCGTCGGTCGTCAGCGACACGAAGACTCGAGCCGGTCGGTGAGGAGAGACCGCGCCGCCGACGATCGCCCCTTTTCGCATCGCAGCAACCGGGCAGCAAGCACGTGTCATCCAAAACAGGCTGGAGGCAATTTTGCGGCAATCGGCCGAATCTGTAGTGCGGAAATTTACATTGGCGATCCTGCCAGGTTTGCTGCTTAAAGTTTTAAGAGCAAATAAATTGTGAAGGCCGAAAACATATTCCAATATAAGCTAAATGGTAAGCATATTTGGTGGAAGTGATTTTTTTTCATACTCGCAAAGTAATGCTATTTGATTGTGCAATGACGCTGAAAAGCAAGAGAGGTTATGAGTGCTGATTGAAAAAAAGGAAAAGAACCACACATGGACTTGTGTGAGGATCTGGCGTGATTGGACTTCCGCCGGGGGAAAATGAAATGAGCCACACATGGATTTGTGTGAGGATCCGGCGCGATTGGACTTCCGCCGGGTGGAAGTGAAAAGAACCACACATGGACTTGTGTGAGGATCCGGCGCGATTAGAGTTCCGCCGGGGGAAATGGAAAAATTCACACATGGACTTGTGTGAGGATCTGGCGCGATTGGACTTCCGCCGGGGGGAAGTGAAAAGAACCACACATGGGCTTGTGTGAGGATCCGGCGCGATTGGAGTTCCGCCGGTTGAAATGGAAAAATTCACACATGGACTTGTGTGAGGAACCGGCGCGATTGGACTTCCGCCGGGGGGAAGTGAAAAGAACCACACATGGGCTTGTGTGAGGATCCGGCGCGATTGGAGTTCCGCCGGGGGAAATGGAAAAATTCACACATGGACTTGTGTGAGGATCTGGCGCGATTGGACTTCCGCCGTGGGGAAGTGAAATGGACTTGTGTGAGGAACCGGCGCGATTGGAGTTCCGCCGTGGGGAAGTGAAAAGAACCACACATGGACTTGTATGAGGAACCGGCGCGATTGGAGTTCCGCCGGGGGAAAATGAAATGAGCCACACATGGACTTGTGTGAGGATCCGGCGCGATTGGAGTTCCGCCGGGGGAAATGGATAAATTCACACATGGACTTGTGTGAGGATCTGGCGCGATTGGACTTCCGCCGGGGGAAATGGAAAAAAATCACACATGGACTTGTGTGAGGGTTTGGCGCGATTGAACTTTCGCCGTGGGGAAGTGAAAAGAACCACATGGACTTGTGTGAGGATCCGGCGCGATGTGAGTTCCGCCAGGGGGAAATGGAAAAATCCACACATGAACTTGTGTGAGGATCCGGCGCGATTGGATTTCCGCCGGGGGGAAGTGAAAAGAACCACACATGGACTTGTGTGAGGATCCAGGATCCGGCACGATTGGAGTTTCGCCGGGGGGAAATGGAAAAATTCACACATGGACTTGTGTGAGGATCCGGCGTGATTGAACTTCCGCCGTGGGGAAGTGAAAAGAACCACATGGACTTGTGTGAGGATCCGACGCGATTGGAGTTCCGCCGGAGGAAAATGGAAAAAGCCACACACGAACAGCGACATCGGAGTGTGAAGATCCGTACGAGATTAAAGTATTGTCGGTAAATTTAAAAAAAAAATCCAGACGTTATGCACGTGGTTGTGCTTTTGATCGAGTGCTCGTATTGAAGAGTATCTTATGCATGTGGATTACCGTCAGAAGATGCTGATCGAAGCTCGAGAAGTGGCAGCTCAATGTTCATAAATCCGCATACATGGACTTGTGTGCGCAATTTCAGACGCGTTTGGACTACCGTCGATATGGTAAGGGAATTCATTTTTTGATTTTAACGGGATGCTCACGTGTATTCATGTTCGTACGACTTGCAGATAGTGCTTGTTGTGACTCCTTAGAAAGAAACCCAGTGGACGTGGTTATGCGTCCGCCTTTGTGGTGTACTGATAGCCTCGGATGTGCTTGGAGAGTCACCGAAATAAGAAGTATCTCGGATTGAGAAACTATGGAAAATATAAAAGTTACTGTACAATTTTTATAGATTCGAAAATCACGGAGTTGTTTGAACAGCATTGAACGCTTCTTTCACAAGTTGAACGTGTCCCATAATGTTGAAATTCATGCATGAAAACAAAAAAAATGAAGAACCGTCGTGCAGGTAGCGACATTAGTAATTTTGGCGAATTGTTAGTGTCCCAGACGACTCGATTCGCGCTGCAGATGAAGGAAAATTTCTGTTAAACGAAAAAACTCAACTGGTCCACCAGATGTTTCATGCGGTGGTTTCTAAGGGTTGTAATTATGAGGTGCGGACCGATTGGACAACCGTCTGAATGAGAACGATTTCGCTTAGAAAAGATTTTATGTCAATTTAGTATTCTAGGGCGAGTTTTGTTTCACGATGAAAGGTACATTTCGTTGAAAAAAATCAAGAAAAAGTAACATATCAAATGTGGTAGCAACCGGACATTAAACTAGTATATGAACCAACATATAAAGACTTTAACACATCATTCATTACGTCTAAGTTTGCATTTTTGAAAGTTTTTCAATGGGGAATCTGTCAAACTACTGCCAAGCAAAGGCATACGTACCATTATATGGAGCTTTTAAGACATGCACCGCAATTAGATTGCCAATACATGTTCAGTAACATTTTTTTTAATAAAAGGCAATGTTGAAAACAACTTGTATAAATTCGATCAGCAGATTATGCCATCGAAATTCCTGTTAGGTATGAATCACTTAACACGAGCATTTTGAAACATGGACAATCGGCAGAATAATTATGTTTGAAACAAAACCGTGCATGGAATAATGACATATTTAAAGATTCCCAAATAAATGCTTTGTTCGTATTAATTAATACTTCTTTTCAATTTAAAATTGTAAATGTGCTCCAAGAACACAAAGTTGGAGAGAAGCAGTCGTTTCAGTGAGAACGTAGAGCCACAAAGAAAAAGAAGAAGAAGAAGAACCATGACAGCAACTAGAGAGATCACAAAGCTAAATTAAAAGCTGTGGTTCGTGAGGACAAGCGAACGCGGAAGAAGCATCCTGAGAAACGTTATGATTGAATGTTAATATAGAGTGAAGGAAGAGTCGATATTCAACCTACATAGAAATGCAGTAATGGAGGAGTATAATGCATTTGGTCAAACCATAGTCGTCTCTAAATGACGAGATGCGGTTCCAACCATGCGAACGGACCCTTCCGGTGTTCTGCAAGTGAGAAACAAGTGCAGGTTTATTCAAAAAACGTACAGGACCTAAGAAGTAAAATTTTTGAATATAACCAGCACACGACTCTTACGATCATGAGATCGTCTGAGATTCTGGCTACGAAATGTTTCTGTTGTTGGCTTAGTGGGTTTGCCTAGAATCAATTAAATTACCCTGTGTTTTAGTAAACCAATAGGTTGTCGAAATAATATTCCAGACGCCTTCATATGCCGTATACAATATGTAGCTGGGAGATGGTAACCTTTTTTTTTGTGTGTTTTTTTGTCGAGAGGAGAAGGAAGATGTGGCATACCAGTTTAGCACCCTATGCGCAGAGATGCGAATCGTCAGCATTCGCGCATCATCGAACCCCGCGACAACAATATTCGCGCTCCATCAGACATCGCGACTTCGCGACGTCGCGACGCGCACGTCGTCGGTCGTCAGCGACACGAAGACTCGAGCCGGTCGGTGAGGAGAGACCGCGCCGCCGACGATCGCCCCTTTTCGCATCGCAGCAACCGGGCAGCAAGCACGTGTCATCCAAAACAGGCTGGAGGCAATTTTGCGGCAATCGGCCGAATCTGTAGTGCGGAAATTTACACTGCTTACAGAGGAACAGTGGCTCAAAGGTGCTCCAACATTGTGGCACTCGAATTCCCCTAACGAGAAGATACTGTGTTTGGACGACAGCGAATTGCCAGAGTTGAAACCAATGGTAGTCGCCACTGCCTTCTTCTTCTTCTTTCTGTGCGGGCTGATCACATCAACTCGTCGATGTATAGGGTCAGTCAACTTGACTATATGCCCTGTTTCTTCGTTTTTCGTGATAGTCGTTACATGTGTAGTTAGAAAAGATTCGCAATAGTTCACAAGTCTAGTTTGCACTCTTTCACAAAATCCACTAACTCTTTATATAATTCCATGCTCTTGGTTTTAAACACTTCTATCCATTCCCAAAACTGTATCCAACTCTGATACTGTTGTAGCGGAGGCAAGACAGGATCGAATGTTCTGCCATTTCTTCCTCCGCGCATAACTCGCAATCTCCGCTCTCCACAATTTTCATTCTGGCCAGCCAGCTCTTCGCGTAGTTGTGGCCGGTCATGATTCTATTCAGAAGTCGTATATCCTGACCTCCAAAACTTTTTCCATGATACCACGGCTTATCATGTAGCTTTTGGTGCAGCGTGAAGAACCGTATTCCTTTCTCCTGTGAATACTCCTGGTACCAGCGTTGTGCTGATTCTGCTGTCTGTATTTGTATCTGCCTAATGACGTCTTTCGCAAATAGTTGGTGTTCCAACACGGTAGTTTGGTTTACTCCTTCCCTCGCTAGGCGATCCGCTACTTCATTTCCAGCAATTCCTACATGGCTTGGAATCCACTGGAAGCTAATACGCCATTTCCGTGCAAAGAAAACCGCATATAAATTTGACACGGATTAGCAGCTTTCGACGTCTACAACGAGTGTGGGCTTACGTGTTGCGGTTCATCGAGAACGTACGTTCGAAGCAACGTAACACATCTGAACTCCAAACGCAAGACATCAAGAAGGCAACGCACATCATCATGATGCTCCTGCAGAGGGAGGCATTTCACGAACTTTTCGATGCGCTGGATTGATTAGGGTTGGCGGGCGTCTTAAATATTCGTCAATTCCCTACGACGGCAAAAATCAGATCTTGTTGCCTGAGAAGCACCACGTGACTCAGATACTAGTTCGTCATCTTCACAACGACCATTTCCATGTCGGGCAGCGGGGTTTACTGTTCATCGTACGCGAAAGGTACTGGCCGATCGAGGTAAAGATGCTGATCAAACAAATTGTCGCCAAATGCTGCTTCCGCCACAACCCACCACCGGTAAACCAGTTCATGGGCGATCTATCAGACTATCGAATTACACCTTCACCTGTGTTTTCGAATACAGGGGTTGATTATGCTGGACCGGTATACCTTAAGGAAGCAGGCAGAAAGAACACTCTGTATAAGGCTTATGTCGTTTTCGTTTTTGCGGCGGTGCTACACCGTTTCGTGCTACACTTTTCGCTAAAAAAACAAAGTTTTTGGTGTAGTTGCATTGGTGTGCGTGTATAAAAACCAAAATATTGACAACTTTGCAAAAGCTGATTGGTGGACGCGGTGTACACTCCCGATTTTCTGAGTGCTGCACTATCATGAGCGGTGCAGAAAAAGTGCTACACCGGTGCAGCACGAAAATCAAAAACGAACATTTTCGGTGCAAAAGTGCTGCACCGGTGTAGCACCACCGCAAAAACGAAAACGACATTACATTGCAGTTTTTATTTGTTTGGCCACAAAGGCCATTCACATCGAACTAGTGTCCAGCTTGACAACGGAAAGTTTCATCGCAGCCTTGCAGCGGTTCATCAGCAGACGTAGTATGGTTGCCAATATGTACTCCGATAATGCAACGACGTTTGTTGGGGCTAACCACGATCTTATCTCCCAAGGACGTGGTTGGCTTTATAAAGCTAGCCTCGCCAGAACGGGGGAGTCACATACTGTAACTCAGGATCTCTATTCATCAATAATAGATGGTCTTGAGTTCAGTCGATACCAAGGTATCTCAGTGACAAACATGTTACTGAGATAACTTGCGTACCTCTCAGCAAAAGGGTGTATCACAATAGTTCTGAAATCTGGACGCAGTGATCTTCACTCGACAAACGAGAGAGAACAAACGAGTTGGCCGAGCTGCGCAAGTTGTTCAAAGACTTGGCCCATCAACGGCAACTGAACGGTTTCTGCACTTCAAAGGAGATCCAGTGGCATTTCATCCCGCCACGCAGTCCTCATTTTGGCGGTATATGGGAGGCTGGAGTAAAATCTGTGAAGCACCATTTGAAGCGTGTCGTCGGTGAAACTAGGCTGACCTTCGAGGAGATGTGCACTTTCTTGACCCAATGTGAAGCCATCCTGAACAGTCGACCGCTGGTTCCTGTTTCAGATGATCCGAATGATATCGAGGTCTTGACACCATCACATTTCCTTATTGGAAGACCTGCTTTGATCGTTCCGGAACCGTCGTATGCTGAGGAGAAGGTCGGCCGACTGAATCGTTAGCAACACGTGCAATTGTTGAAGCAACACTTCTGGGGCCGTTCATAAACCACGTAGACTTTTTGGGGGGAGGGGGGGGGTCTAGCCAAAGTCTACGCTCCATACGAATTTTAAAATTTTTGTATGGGCAAAAGTCTACGAGGGGGGAGGGGGGGGGGGGTCTGAAATGACCAAATTTTGGTCTACGTGGTTTATGAACAGCCCCTCTAGAGGCGCTGGTCGGGTGAGTATTTCCATTATTTGCAATGTCGACCTAAATGGCATGACGAAGCTGCAAACATTGGTGCTGTCGTCGTGTTGAAGGATGATAATGCTCCCCCACATCTGTGGCGATTGGGACGCATTGTAGCTACGCATCCCGGTCAGGATGGAGTGGTGCGTGTAGTCACGGTGCGTGCAGACAACAAGGAGTTCCGTCGAGGTACATCGAAGGTTTGCTTCCTTCCAAAGGTTGATCCGTTGGACTCAACGGGGGGACGAATATGATGCGGCGTGTAGAGTTACATCGAGCGACCCCCCCGGTATCGGACGATGCGCGCTCGGCGCGAACATGGGTGAAAAGAAAGAGAAGAAGAAGACAGTCAATTTTTCAGTTGGAATAAATACGTTGAACAGTTCACACGCAGTGTTTCGATTCATTTGCAAATCCTCAGAAAAACCAATTTCTCCGATCTATCTCCCGAAAAATGCTTGTTACACACGATAATGTTGTTTTTCACAAGGTCATGCCGGCGGGATTCCTAATAAATTTCCTGAACTGAAGTCCTTAGCTAATCATGTCTCAAAGGCAGCGTCCATTTATTACGTAATGCCTTGACGGCGCCAAATGTTCTTTCACATATCTGTGGGAGAATTTCAGTGAATTCCTGACGTGATTCTTCGATGATTCGTGGAAAATTGTTTGATAGATCATACTCGGGGATTTCGGTAACTTTCTCTTCGTACTCTTACTGCACTGCCATAGTGCCGCGTCAAAGTGAGAGTGGCCCTGATAAAAAAGATCATAGAGATACAACAGAATGTATTGTTACAACACGCTGAAATGAATGGTAGTTACCATGATTTCAATTGTTTAAAACGATAGAGTAACAACAGACCCTATGGTTTTCCACCATAGCATGTATTTTAAATGTCACTTTTACAATAGAAAATGGGGGTTGTTATGTATCTTTACCATAAAAAAATCCAAATTTTCTGGAGCAAATTCAAGTCAACTACCATTCAATTTATGGTGTTTTTATTATTGAAATCTCTAGTGCCATTCATTTTATTGTGCACATATTGTAGTTCCAATACATAATTTTCTGCAGGAAAATACGTACACAATATGATTTGTTGTTGAACAATCAACTTTTTCATTATTCAATGGAAGTTTATGGCGATTTTATTGTATATTTTTATCAGGGGGGAGTGCGCGTCCAAAGGATTTTCGTGGATTTGGTGTTGTTGATATTCTTCTTGTAGTGACTCCACGCACGGTAAAATAGCGATACCCACGAACGGGTACTCAGATATGATAGATCTCATGTAACTAGAACAATAAATATATTGAGTATGTTGTAGACCATGAATCCGAACGGGCTGATTATTTCCATCCTCAAAGAACGTCTCTTAAAACTCCCGTTTCATGGTTTCTACTTTGGTTATAACAGTGTCGACGAGGAGAAATATTTGATCTTGCTGTGCGTTTCACGACCGCAGGTATTTAGTACCTTTTGGCGTGATTTTTCCCGGCAAGTTTCTGTTTGGTGATATGCGTGCTAGTGTTTTTTTTTTTATGTTTTGTATATGCTAGTGTCTGTGTATGTGAATTTTGCCCGTGATTTTTTTTTCATTTTGTGGATGGTGCACTTGAAAAATAAGCAACTTTCTCACGACCACCGGTGTAGCAAGCTTTTGGCGTGATTTTTAGTGAATTCGTGCTATTTAATATTTCACATCCGCGTGTTTCACGGCCGCCGGTAAATTAATACTTTTGGCGTGAATTTCGTCGGTGTGATTATTTTTTTTGTGGAACAGTGCACCAGACAAATTTGAAGTTTTACATTTAATGATCACAACATTCACGACCCCTGGCGTATATTCGTTTTTGGCGTGATTTTGTTTGCTACCTTGTTTGTGATTTGGTATAAACAGTTGTGCATTAAAAAACTGCTAGTACAAAGTGATCCTCTTTCTTAGCATGGCGTAAAAACCGCTTTTGTCTTGGTTTTAGTGCAAACCATTTTGTATTTTTTTTTTATTTGATGAGAGAGGAGCGTAATTTTATCTCTATACGATAATTTACCCATTGAAAATGGAGGCCTTTATTGTGCTTTGTTTTTTGTCATATTTGTTTCTTGACATTTTTATTGAGCACCATTTTCATTTGATCGCAACGATCGCAACACGAAGCCAGTCGCAAGCCCTTTTGGCGATCAACTGTGGCCAGAGACGATGACACTCAATTCGCAGCAGTGTGTGTTATCTCGGTTTTCTCATCTGGTATTTGGACTAAAGCGGAAGAAAGAAGTGCATTTTTTGTTGTTGCTGCGCAATGTTTTGGACGCGGTGCATACTGGATCGGCCTTCTTTCATTTGGTGACACTATCGGCGCACAAGAAAAACAATGGATTTCCCTACTGTGAGCCGTGGACAGGAGGCCGTGTGATGGAGGATAGCTGAGCCGCCGAGTTTCTAGTGTTTGATTCGTATGTTTTTTTTTTGCATTTTTTTTGTGATCATTGTAATTGTTTTCCACCAGGGCTGGTACGGTTTTTTTTTTGCAATTTTTTTTTTGTGTTTTTGCTTTGTGACAAGTACTCTTTCATTCTTCGTGTAGCATTTTTGCATTTGTTTTCAAGATTTGTTTTGAGTATATTATTTTTCCATTAAAAAGGCAACACATTGTGACAGTAGTAAAAATGCACATTTTAAATTTGGATTCTGTTTAATTTTGCAAGTTTTTTTTTTCGGAGGAGAATTCTGAGTCATAGATTATTCAATACGGGAAACATACATAAAAATCTTAAAGATAAGTGAGGGTGAATAACAAACAAAATGTATGTATAATGAACGTGTAGAAGAACATTAGTTCGTTCGAGTGTAAATTGCAAACTATAGTTTGCATTCTGAAAATTTGAAATGATAATTATATTAATTTAGAAATTTCAGAATGTCCTTATATACTAGCCTAAGGGGAAAGGAGTTGTAGTGACTCCACGCTCGGTAAAATAGCGATACCCACGAACGGGTACTCAGATATGATAGATCTCATGTAACTAGAACAATAAATATATTGAGTATGTTGTAGACCATGAATCCGAACGGGCTGATTATTTCCATCCTCAAAGAACGTCTCTTAAAACTCCCGTTTCATGGTTTCTACTTTGGTTATAACACTTCTTTGCGGTTTCGCACACGCGCACTTCCACTCTCACGCGTAACCATAGCGGTACCCTTATACATACTTACTTATATTTTTTGGAAAATTTCTCCAAAACTTTTTAATGGATTCCTGTCGACATGCTTAGTAGACTTCTACGGTATCTCTTGGTAAATTCATGAAAATTTTATTAAAAATTTCTTAAAAAGATTCTAGGCTGAAAGTCTGTGATGATTCATTGCAAGATTCTAGTTGATACCTGTATACATAACTCCAAGGCAAATTTCTATTAACATTTATTGCCCATTCAATAAACTCATCGCATACATGGTTTCAGTGTAACTCGGATGGTATCTACCTACGATTTTTTTTAGGAGGTTTTTTTCAGGTTCGAGGTTTAGCTTTTTCTGAATAAAATGTTTGATAAATTCTCAATAGATTGTTTTAAAAGTCAGGGAAAAACTAAACAAAAATTTGACGAAATGTCATAATCGATTGATTTGTAAAAGTTTTACAAGGGAGCTTCCCAGGAATATGTTAAAGATCCCAATGTGAAGGTGCATAGCGTTTACTTTCTGAACTTAGCATAAACCATACCCTCACCTCTCTAAGCGTGACTCCTCAATCAACTAATTTATATTTCTTCCTTATTAGGCGAATACGAGGAAATTAACTGCTATGTCCAGCGGATAAGCGGTCGTCTGGCGACGGTCGAACTGAGCGTTTGTACGGTTCGCGATCGTGCCCAGGAGGATTCTCTGCACATGGTTAACAGTTTCATCGACGAAATCATCTCCAACTCGGATGCCATACTGTCGCGATTGCGCTGCCAGCAGTTTCTGAACGCTTGCAGCACAACCGACACGACCACCTACACCGAGCTGGATCCGTCCATGTGTTCGGATAAGAAGTTCGAAAACGCCCTGCTCGGATGCACGCTGGACGATCAGAAAACGATCAAAAAACGTCTGCAAGCCCTGTTGGATTACCTCATCAAGCAAACGGTTGTTCATTGAGGACGGCGGTTGTGTTCCAGTTCAAGAGAAAGCTTCTCCAACGTGTTTCTGCTGTGCAGCAGGAACTGGCAGTTAGATTAACTTATTATTTTAGTTCGATTGTAAGGTCTGATGGAAGGGCGCAACAATAGCATACTTAATACATAGCAAGGATTTTTAAGTCGGGACTGCATTTTGTGTTTGCATCCTTCAGTTACTTTTTTTTTAATTGAAACATCAATATAAAATATGCAGCGTTCTGAAGAGCGACCCAGGAAAAAAGAAAACGATTGTAATTCCTAGTTTAACCTTGTACGATTTCCACAATACCAGTCAGTGCAGTTAGTATGTAAGAGCAATACAATAAGTCTGATGAATCTAAATATGGAATAAATTGCGTGGCGTCCCGAATAAACGATTTTATGTATCAAACTAGAACAAAAACCGAAACTGTCATCCAGCGCTTGATTTAGAATTTCTTGTAGGAGTTCCTTGATTCTTTCAGGTTTTCTTTTGGGTATTCCACCGGATATTTTTCAGCCTCTTCTCTAAAGCGGTCAAGTGGAATCTCTAGATAAATACTTCTGAAAATAAGTATTTAGAGTTTTCGAATTATGTCTATAAAAGCTTTTTGTAGAATCTGAAAAATTTAGGGACAAATCTCTTGACATGTCCTATCTAACACGCTTCTTGCGCCCCTGATTGAATCTATGCGGTTTCCCAACAATTTTCATGTCCTGGGATAAGTGATTGCTTCAGCAGTTGAAATAAATGAGATATGTCTCTCGACATTGTTAACCTACTGTAAATGAGTTTATTGGAGCGGAAATAAACAACTTATTCTAACAACTTATGTCTATAGTAATGTCCTCTGCCTCTCCCCATCCCATCAGAGAAACTAGCTTCCTCCCTTGGAATACCGTTTCCAGAATCGCTTCACGTCGTCGTGGCCATTTTTGGTCACTACCATGGTACGGGTTCGCTCGTTCTGCCAGGTCATTACCCCGATCGATTGAGCGTAGTCTCGCAGGGTGTTGAAATCTCCTTGGGACAGGAACTGGTTGTACACCACTCCTTCGGTATAGGTGAACCGATTCCGCTCGTTTTCCCACAGCTTGATTTGGTCCACGACGGTCGGCGGTAGAGGGGACTTGGAATTGATTGCTTGCTCCATGTTCAGCATCTGCGAAAAAAGGAAGATGTAAATTATAGTCATTGGCAATCTGACACAGTGCACAATGCAATGATTACAAGAAGAATAACATTAGTTTGATAAGAACTCACCGTTGGATGTGCATGCTGCTCCAGATAACTGATGATTTGTTCGGCCGTGATACCACCTCGGAAAGCCTGCCGAACTGAATCTCTTGTCAAAACGCCAACCACCAGATTCGGGAAGCGATATAAGAGTTCGGTGAACAATCCCAGCAAGGCCACCTGCAGGTTAGAATCGGTGTAGGCATACACCCGGTAATTTGTCTCCACAATAATGTAACCCTTGTCTTGGACGGAACTTCCGTCTTCCTGAATCGTTTGAACCGCATTCTTTGACGTTATATTGTGGGCCAGTCTGGTGGGATAGAATCGACCTTCTTTCCTTTTGCGCTGATAAACTAGTCCGAATTCTCGCAGATGCTGTAGGAACGTCAGCAAGCCCTGGCTCAATCCCTCCGAGCTGTAATCACGACCCAGCGTGGAAAAGCTCAATTGAAACAGCATCGAGAGACATTCGGCCAGATCGAGGCCCCGGGCTTCGCAGGTATCCAAATACTGGAGCATGAAATGCCACACCTGAGCTTGCGTATCGAGCAGCAGAAATTGGAAACCCTGACGCGTAATTACCGGACTTCCGTCTGATTCATCCCGCTTCATAAGGTTCGCGTGGAGAAGAATCCTAACGGCATCCGGTGATATTCCTTCACCTTCCATTCCTTTGGAACTTCCGGCACCCACCATATAGTGCAGCACACAGCGCCATCGCGACATGGCATAGGCATCCAGAAACTCAATATCCCTAGACTTCTGGTCCGGATCCAACGCATTGGACATGGACCACGGGCGGCCACCACCCAGCAAGGCAATCTTCAAATTCTTCTTGAATGTGGGGCATATTTCCCATGCTTCCAGCCCGCCAGTCAATCCCGCGCTACGCCACACACCCAACTCGGTCAGCACGCGTGAAACAAGGACATTTTCCCTAAAATACAAAATCGCCTAGTAAGACATTGTCGTCCAAATTGATGCCAACCAATCAAAACTTACTTGGCATACACCTGTGATCCCCAGGAAGACACCACAGCCTGAGGAATGGCTTGCTCGACAAACAATATGCGTATCACGAATTGACGGGCGATTTCCGGCAACTCCCTGCAACAGAATCATTAGATAGGTCGATTAGTTTAACAAAACAGGTACAAGCGCATCATTAACTTACCGGTACACGGCCAGGCAAATTGCCGGATAGTTGTACAGCTTTTCCAGGGCATCCGGCGGGCGAGATTTGAGGTACTCCTCTAGGTTCTTGCATTCGAGGTTGGCCGGTTTGGTTATGAGCGAGGAAGTTGTGCTCTTGGAGCCTTTGGCCGCATCCGTGGACATGTTAATGGCAAGTACCACGGAGAAAAGTCGCAATATTCACGGTAATACAAGTAATAACGATTGATTTAATAATGGATTATCACAAAAAATAAATAAATAACTCGCACGCAGTGCAGCAGCGGTGTGCGACTCCCGACTGAATAAGAAGAGCGAGCAAAACAAATTTTGACGTTTGACTTTTTGGAGATAGATTTTGATGCACTGCCATGGGTTCCAATCTAAAAAAATTGCGACAAAATAATCTAATATATTTAAATATTAAAAAATTTTTTGATAATTTTTCTTTGAGAATTTACCAAGTTCTGTTGTGCTTTTTAAAATAATAATTAGAATATTTCATAGGGAGGAATCAACCCTCGGTTCCATCGGTGCATTTTATGAGCGAGCAGTTGGGCATTTGGATGGGCAGTTGTCAACAGGTGAAACCTTTGAAATAGTTTTTAGATATCAAAATTTAGTTCTAAAAACATTCTCTTATCATAGAGTTTTTCAAACAATTTCTCAAAATTCGTAAACTAAAACTCTCAAAATTAAAAAAAAAAAACTTTACTTTGGTCACATTTTCACGCTTGCTCAATGTGCACTAGGTATGGAATTGTCACCCTAGCAGCGTGCCCGCGGTTTGTTTACACGTTCGCGTCAAAATTTGTACACAAATCCACAAAAACCGTTGCTATTTTGGTGTAGTTTTATACTTTTATAAAATACGTAAAAATGTACACATTTTTAGTGAAAATTGTGTGATATGTTGCCTAAAAAGTGCTAATTTTTGGTATTTCCAATATGGACATCGACGCGCTCCATTCGGATTTGCGCAAACGCCTCAACGTGCTCGGTTTTAACCATCCGCTTCCGTTGGGCGCAATCGGAATCGTCTCTGCCATCCTGGACGATCTGATCAAAACTTCCGAGAAACTGAAGGCTTCCAAACAGCAAATCAGCCAGCTCCATCAGGTAGGTCAAAGCAATCCAGCGTTGTTTTATCCTATCCCGTACTGACACATCGTTTCAATTCTGACACTCGTAGGAAAAAACAGCCTGGGAACTCGGAGCAGAACCGTACAAGTGCGACAATTCCCGCCTGCTGGCCGAGTGTAACGAGCTGCATCTGGAGCTGGTCAAGCAACGGGACAAATTCGTTCTGGCCAACACCGAGCTCAAGTGTCGGGTGCGAAATTTGCAAACGGACCGAAAGCAGCTGGAAGAGCGATGCTTACAGGCGGAAGCGAAAATCCGCCAGCTTCAGTGCGGCGACAGTAAGTCCAAAAAGGATGGTGCCAATATGCGTAAGAATCTACTGATTTGTTAGTAGTTCAACCCAATTAACCATGGCTTTTCATTTTGTAGAACGAAAACCGTTTGTGTCCACAGTAAGGCCGGGCCAGTATCAACCGGCCACCTGTTGTGGCGCTGAGAAACGGGAAAGCAAATGCTGCTGTCCGTGCAACCAAGCCCGCAAGACGGAAATTTTGCACGAAATCGAACGGCTGCAGGTCGAGACCAAGAATCAGGAGGAAGTGATTGAGGCGTATAAAAAGCAGGTAGGTTAATAGTAGCACTAATTTTTAGAACCTCGATGATCTTTAGGGTTTCTAAGCCGCTTTTAGGTGAAAGGATGAGGATTAACTTAGCTTATAGGATTGACACCTTAAAACTCTATTGCATTTCAAATTATTTGCTAATCTTTCTATATTATACATCTTTGCTCCAATTTCAAATTCTCTTCAAACATTTGAGTCAGATTTGCTTTCTTTTTTTAAAATAATTATAACAATTAATTAATCCCTCCCCCTGGATATTCGAACTTGACGCGATGGGAGGGCTTAACCCATTAGCACTTTAGCGCCAGTTTATTCACCATCGCTTGGACTTTGAGCTAGATATATCTGGTTTACGAGTTAGCGCAAGTGAAGGAATCGGCCGTAAGTGCTAATGGGAACCAAAGGAGTATCCGTTGTGCATTTATCACAAGTTATAATTCAGCTTGCATAGACCTACTCTTTGCATTCTTTGAATTTTTGATAATTGTTAAATTTTATGTAACGCAAGAGTGGGTAGGGGAGATCTCTGCATGACACTCTTCATTCATCACTTGAATTCGAAAGTACCAAGGACAGGGGACGCTAGGATAAGTTGACTTACAGCCTTACAGATTAGGTTATGTGAACAATTAAATACATTACCATTAGAAAATTATGGACTGATTAGGTATAGACTAAACTGTTGTTTTTAGAAATGAGTTTATATTTGTATTTCTTATTTTTATAGGTTTTGTAGGGATGAATATACCGTGACCGCGCCTAATTCCAATCAGCTCCTTATTCCGTTCACTTGAATCAAAACGACGAGTATTAGCCGAAATTGTCGCAAATCTTTTGTAAATTGTTTTTAAAAGTTTCAATAATTATGTACACGCTAGACTATAATTAAAATTTTCATGATTGTTTACGTATTATTGTGAAAATACATTAAATGTTATTTATCATCCAATTGGCAGCCATACTACTTTTTTTTCTTTTCGGTACCTGGGAATTGCATCAATTCATATATTAATTGTATTTTCATTGAAATACTAACAAAATCAATCAAACAAGTATCAAAGCAAAACAGTAAAGGACATATTTTTATAAATTCAACATCAAAAAAATTTTTCGTCGACGACTCATGATGCTGGAAATGAAAAAAGCACATGACCGGAATTAGGATACTAGAGGTTGTACTTGTTCCTAAATCCAATCAACATATGGATGCGTAGGAATTCTGAAAAAAATGCAGTACAATCGGAACAACCAACTCCAGCAGCATCAGTCAAGGCACTATGACGATATATGACCGGTACATATCATTCATTGCTAATTCCAGCAGCAAGCATAAATTGTTTAAATATTTATTCGCATATGTTCAAAGATTGATTCGTCATAGATGACGTCATACCCGACATGAACCTATCATTGACCTGTTTTTATTTTGGCCTGCAAACCCAATATAGACGCAACAGTTTTGCGATGTTGGCCCAATAGTGGTCCAACATTTGGTAAAAATTGACCCGACTTTGACGCGACATTTGATTTTTTTTCAGTCTGGCGGAGTTTTGCAATGTTTTGCGTGTTTCGTGCTGTGCTAATCATTTGAGTGACAATTTATTCAAATGAAAAGGAATTGATTTTCAATTAGTGTTTGCTCTGATTGAAATCATGTAGTAAGAAGCAAAAATGACGGAAAAGATTTTTTGAATGAATGAGATCATTGAAAATTGATAAAACTCTAAGAATCCAGAAAAATTCTAAAATGTGCAACAACAGTGAAAAAATCTAATATTATTACTTCAAATTATTATAAAACTAACACATTTTAATGCGGAAATAAATGTATTTTACACAAAAAAATATAACTATCACTATAACAAACAATAACAATATGATTATTTGGACAACATGATAATTACTTTGAGTGACCGGAATTAGGAACACAAGTGAACGGAGTTAGGAGCATACTGATTGGAATTACGAACAACAACTTGTTAAAATTGGCGGCCATTTTCAAAATAAGTGGAGTACTTGCAACCTTGATTATATTTTTCTAGCAATGTAGAGACATACTGAAACAGCGTTGCACAATTACAGCCATTAAATGCAGAAGATGTGTTTTCTAGTGCATCGCCTTAAGTGAACGGAATTAGGTACGGTCACGGTATAAAAGTAGACAAATAATCTTTATCATTTTTATTTTTGACACAAAGATCAGCTGACTGAACTTTTTTGTTTTTATATCCTAGACGGTATTATAACACTGACCAAAAAGAAAGCAGGAATTTAGTTACATGTTTCTTTAGGACTTAGGACGGTTGACAATATAAAGGGTTATGGTGGATATAAGAATACTTCGGACTGAGATGATCACAGATATGCAGAAGACGACTAGCAAAATCAAGAACACAATTTGACACATTATAGACTATATTTTGACATATAGGGTTTGACTGATTTGCAACATCGAATGGAAGCTCAAAAAGTGTTATCTAACACTAATATGAAAATTATTTGGGGATGATGCTGGTGCTGTCAATGACCAACATCGGTTATTGACACTATTGGTAATCAGCTTGAAATAATTTTCAGAATACAGTCGAACCTTCATGAGTCGATGTTCCTTGACTCGATATCGACTCATGGAGGTAAATTTTGCCATACTGAAAAATAATTTCTGGGTTACTATGATGGTCCCCTCAAAAAGTCTCCCAAAGGATTTTTGTTCCGCTACTCGATATTTCCTTGAGTCGATGGTCCCTTCAATATCGACTCATGGAAGTTTAACTGTATATTATAAAATAACTTAGGATATTATTTGATTGTTGTTTGAAGAAGCTGTCAGAAAAACTAGTTGCCCATGTCGGCAAAAACGCTAGCTCTGGTAGCTCTCTCCGAATAATTTTCAGAAATATCAAATCTTTAAAAATTAGCTGTGACATATATTTTTTTGCTCTTCTTTGTAATATTTCTTAGAAATAGTACTTTGAAGCGTTAACGTAGACAGCCTTTTTTTCTCTGAATGTTGTCCAGTGACCACGGAGATTTTCGATTATTGAATTATTGTTCAATTATGAATTCATCTTTGGAGCTTCCATTCGGGCAAAACACTAGTGCGATGGGAATACATAGTTAAAACAGAGCATTTTTTTTAAAACTACTACGACCCAATACTAATTACTACACACTTTGCTCAAGTTGACGACATCGTCTAGTCCATCGTGAGTATCACTCTTAAAAAAAATATATATATATATATTCCTCCTCTCTCTCTCTCCTCTTCTTGGCGTAACGTCCTCATTGGGACAAAGCCTGCATCTCAGCTTAGTGTTCTATGAGCACTTCCACAGTTATTAACTGAGAGCTTCCTCTGCCAATGACCATTTTGCATGTGTATATCGTGTGGCAGGCACGAAGATACTCTATGCCCAAGGAAGTAATACGTCTAAATTCTCAGTTTTTTTTTAGAATTTTCAGAACTCTTGAAGAAATCCCTAAAGAAATTTCGTGAGAGAAATTTGAACCGCAATATACAAATTTATTCCTGGTAAAATTCCTTAAGAAATTCGTGGAATTCCTTTAGCAATCCCATGTAAAGTCCCAGCAGGAAATTCTAGCACAAATAACTAGAGGAATCCTAGTTGGAATTTCTAAAGGGGTCAGAGCGAGAATCTATTGAAAAAACTCAGGATGAATTCCTGAAGCAATTATTAAAAAATCCCTTGGAAAAAAAAACCTATAGGCATCTCAGAAAAAATCTCTGAATAAACTCAAGTTAGGGATTGCTGAAAAAAAATCGAATCATGAATCTCTGGAGGAATCTCAGAAAAAAATCCTGGTAAAACTTCATATCAGGTATTCCTAGAGAAATTCTTTCTAAAATTTTCGAAATAATTACCGGTTTGCCTTCGATCAGTCGCGTCTTGGGCCATCCGCAGCTGCACCACGTTCACGCTGTGTACCAAAAGCGTGCTTTTTCATGGTGCGTGTACTCAGTACATAACGTGACCGCTCCCGGATTAATCTCAGAAGGAGACTTCTATGGAATCTCTGGAAAAAGTTGTGAAGGAGTTTTTCCATCGGAATTTGGGGAGGAAATGCTGTAGAAATTCCATAAGAATGTGTAGGATTAATTCCAGCATGGCAGCATGAGTTATTCGGTGAAACTTAGCAAATACTCCTTGAGGAGGCATGGTTGAAATATTACAGCTTTTTTGGAGGAATCTTAGCAGGAATAACAAAAGGAATCCCAGTAGAAATTTGTAAATAAAATTTGAATTCATTATTAAACGCATGTGCGTACGTCTGTTCATCTGTGATAGAAAGATTCTTGAAAAAAAAAAAACTGGAAGAACTCCTGGAGGCATCTTAGCGTCAAACTTTGGTCATTCTTTGGTCATTCACGTTCATCATCAAAGCCGAAAGGCAAATCGTAGAGTGATTAAAAGTTTGAAAAACTGTTAAGATTTTCGGAGAGAGCAATAAGTGTGTTCCGGAAAAGGGCTGACAAAATCGGGTCACTTATGTATAAAGTATAAATTCTTTTCAAGAGTGCATTCGCTGCATTGGATCCCAGATTTAGTCGAAATTTATAGCTAAAATTTTCAAGAATTTTTAACTAAAATTTTTAGTGCAATCGGTGGTGTCGTTTTTGCGCAATCCAAAGAGACTTACTATACTCAGCTGCAATCTCTGGAGAGTTGCTGGTCAATCACCATAAAATATGAACACTTAACAAAAACTAGAACAACGCGACTGCTAGGGGAGGTTTTGGCGACCACCCAAAATAATTTTCCACATTTTTTTTTCCTCCCCTGTTGGGGAAATTAAGCCACTGCGTCCAATAGGCTGAACTTTTGTGGCATAAATTTCCACATTACTCTGGTATCAAAAAAAAAATGTTCTAAAAAAATGCTAAAGAAATTTTAGAAGAAATTTTTGATAAGTTTCTGATGGTATTTTCAACTCAATTTCCAATAGAATCTACTATTAAATATCTTAAAAATCTGTAGTGGAAAAGTCGGACAAGTGTTTAGCTAATTTCTCTACAAATTTCTACTGAAATTTTCTCAATCCATTTCGTCATGAGTTTGCCATGGATTCATCCTCATTTCATTAAGGACAAGGTATTTGGAGTACATTGCTCAAAATTTCTAGAGCACCGTTTTTTAGAACCGTTGAACGGATTTGGATGAAAATGCATCACGCTAATTGTTCAGTGGTTGTCAATAGCGTGATGCATTTTAATCCAAATCCGTTCAACGGTTCTAAAAAACGGTGCTCTTGAAATTTTGAGCAATGTACTCCAAATACTTTGTCCTTAAGCAAATCTCTCTATTATTCTATTCTATTCTAGTGCTTGCACAGCCAGTGTTGAAAAGCATCCTGGAAATACCGGAATTTCTTCCGATATTTTCTTGTCAGCATTAATATTTGTAGCATATCAGCGAGATGACACAAATATAAAAACGGCCAGGCCCACTGTGCAGACTAATGGGTTTGAAGAAAATTAAAAAAAAAATACAGCAATCAGGTAATCCACTTATGAATAAGGTACACCGGGGCAAGTTGAAACGGGTGAGGAAAGATGAAACACGAAGTTTTGAAATAGATTTCAATACAATTTGGAAATTTGTCGTTCACCATAAGATTGTTTGAATCAAAAACTATGTGTTATGCATGGTATTCAAGTTGTTTATTATCATTGGATAACATCATGTTGAGCCACTGTTTCATTTTGCCCCGGTGTGCGAGGACGCCATTTTTAAGAATCCAACATCATGTATGTTAACATTTGTGTATCCACAAAGCATTCCATTGTGGATATACGATAGATGTTGGCTCCTGTCAGATGCATTAGGTGGGATTAGGGTTGCCACATACGTGTTCAAAATGTTTTCAAAACTGTTGACAGAAAAAAAAATTAGCAGGAAGTTTATGACTCTGCAATTTATAGAGCTTTGGAGTTCCTCTAGAGTTTAGTCAAAGATTTTTTTAGGATATCCGGTGATTTTTCTTAAGCAATTTCATAACAAAAAATAAATGTTAATAAACTTTGGAGGCAAAAGTTAAAATTTCATAAATAGCTGCACGGAAAATTCAAACTACCTAATATTTGGGTCGATTTTACTCAAAATTGAGTATATCGAATAAACTCGTTACCCAAAATTAGGTTGTTTTCCCTCTCTGGCTCACCGATGTTGTCAAAAACAAACAGAGATGCATCTACCTAAGGGAAGTCATTGACCCCAATAAGCCAATTTTGGGTAAATGTCGGTTTACTCAAAATTGAGTTGAATGAGGGGGGTCTTAGATTGAATTTACCTACTCTTGAGTATATTGTTTAGCTGGGGGTAAAGGCAATCTACCTAGCGTGAGTTTAATCGATTTACTCAAATTTTGGCTTATTGGGCCAAACTATGGAATTGCGTCAAAAGAACTCAATTTTGGGTAGTTTGGCGGTTCCGTGTGGGCAAATATTTGCAGTCTTATTCAAAACAATCACACCATATCATATGTATGTATGTATGTATCACATATATTTATCATTCCAGTAGACTGTAGTTCTATGCTCTTATGACAAAATTCAAATCAAGAGAAATTTCATGCATTACTTTTTTTTTCTTGCTTCATTTTTTTTGTGAAGTGAAATTTTGTGGGGGCCCCTGAAATGTGGGGGCCCGGGGTCCTGACCCCCCCCCCCCCCATAAATCAGGCACTGGGGCGAAGTAAATATCGGAATTGTTAAAAATACTGCCTGCGAAACGAGTGCTCCTGTTAATGTCAGTTCTCTTCTTCTGTAGTTGTCGTGTAGTATATACAGGGGATGGCCAAAATGTTTGGGATAGGCAACTTTTTTTCTCTCACAAAAAAGTTCAACATGCTATAACTTTTCATAGAGTGCATCAATAAATCTCAAATTTTGACTGTTTATCAACCTATTATATGTGCATCATTGGTACAAATTTGGGCTTGATTGAATATTTTTTCGCAAAGTTAGAATCGTTCGGGTAAAACACTATTTTTTAGACAACTTATTTTTGAGCTGTCATATCTCGGAAACCAGTGAACCGAATTGAATGAATTTTTTAACGTTTATCAACAATATATTGATACTTAATACAACGTTATAAAATGTAATATTTTCTCACGGCGAATTAAGTTATACCGGGTTAAAATTTTTACCCATATAGAGGAAAATAAGTCAAATTTACAATACCGCTCAAAAATTACTAAGTGTGTTCTTCCTTTAATCTAAATAGGCTCTAATATATCTGTTTAAAGATAACTTGAGAACAGAAGTGGAAAATCTTTGGACATCAACACTAAAATTTATTGACATTGACGTAAAAAAATACATTTTTTCGAGAAAAATCCAAAAAGTGTCAATCTATGATAACTTTTTTCAACGTTCAAAAAGTATCTATGTTTTAATAGTTTGTGAAGCATTTGTATATTGTTAGTGTACGTTCAAAATTTCATTCAATTCGGTTCACTGGTTTCCGAGATACGACAGCTCAAAAATGAGTTGTCTAAAAAATAGTGTTTTACCCGAACAGTTCTAACTTTGCAAAAGATTAACCAATCGAGCCCAAATTTGTACCAATGATGCACATATAACAGGTTGATGAACAGTCAAAATTTGAGATTTTATGATGCACTCTATGAAAAGTTATAGCATGTTGAACTTTTTTTGTGAGAGAAAAAAAGTTGCCTATCCCAAACATTTTGGCCATCCCCTGTATAACCTACAGTAGAAGAGCAATCATAAACATATATGTAAAAAGACAAGCGGCAAAACCACGGTTTGGATAAATCGACTAAGCAGGCAAAGCTTCAGGCTTGCTCGGCTTTGGCTTGGTCGGTCTTCTTTTAATTCAGCACATCTGTCAATTTACTGCTAGTTTCGTAAATTTTTGTAACTTGACGATTTCCGGCAAAAATAAGTGCGGCTCGCACCTAATGCTCGAACCTACCAGATTTTCGTGAGCCTCCTAGCAGCGCAGCACACTGCGATTTTGAAGATCTAGGAGACAATTTGGTGTGAGACTTGCTGTCACATTTATGTACACATGAGCAATGGGAAACTCTGAGCACCACTGCCCTAGTAGGTACATACAGATCGCATCGGTATCAGTATGCATTTGGTCTTCCTAAGGCCTGAAGTACACAGGGTCAAATAATTGACAAGGAAAGAACTCAAGAAACTTCATCAGTTTGACTCTAATGAAAACTCAATGAGTCAATCAAGATGTTGGAGCATTGGTTTCTCTTTGGATAAATATTTGAACCTATGTACTAACAGCTTAAGTTTCATTAATAAATTATTAGGTTTGATACAATTTGTCAGTAGGATTTCGTGTTGAATAAAACGTAAAAAATAGAAAGCTTGAAATACTTTTCGGAAGAAAATTTCGGATTCAATATTCAAAAATAGATCATGAATTCGAGATGCAATTTCTTTATTCTGTAAACACGCTAGAAGATAATAAATAGACCGGTTACTTGTCATTTTCCTTCTAGAGCACAGACAAACACCTCCAGTGTTGAAATTTTCAACGGTATGTTTTAATATTTTTGAACTGTCTCACGTGGTGATTATGTCGGTTGAGCTTATTTTTTGGTTTGCTGAAACATTTTTACTCTTGGAATTAAGATTGAGCGAAGCCCTGTACGTCGTTTTTGGGATGAAGTATTCAAAGCTTAGGCGTCTTTTTTTTTTAATATAAAAAGATCAGAGGAACAGCTTCAGTTGCTCCGGTGATGTTATTTTGCTTCGAGTCCATTCGTCTATTTTGTTGGCTGATTCATCAGTTAGGTCACTTTTCCATCCATCTATCTCTCCTTTCCGTATGAATCTGTGATTTGTATTTCAAGTATAAATATTATATTGAAGAATGATTTTGAAAATTAAATATGAATGAAAATTATTAAAAATCAAATAAATCAGTCTAAATATGTTATTTGAACATATTTCCATATTATGTACTTACTTTCTATTCGCTTCTTCTTTCTCGTGCAATCGATTTGAAAATGTTAACAATTTATTTATCACTTGATCATAATTTACCGATGGATTCTTCTTCATTGAATCAAAGGAAAGATGTTTACATAGTTCCTCAATTTGTTCATCGGTGTACGTTTTGTTGAAGAAAGCGCATACTTTAAGGACGTTGCTTTTGAGATCCTGCAAAAACAAATAATCATTTATTGCGAACTAATGTTCAAATAAAGATCCTACTTACCTTCTTCATGTCTTCGTAATTGATCACCAAAATATTATCCAAGCCCTGTAATGCTTTGAATTCAAGAATATGTTCGTGGTATGGTGAGAACAAAACCCGATCGTTGATGAAAGACTTGACAAATTGCTCTATACTCCCACGATAGTCTGTCAAAGTTTGGTAATGATGATAGAAAGAAACTGACACGGGTTTGGCTTTGCGGTATACGTAGACAAGCTTCGGCTTGGCGGTCCAAAATTGATCGGGCATTAGCGCTACTGGCAGGTGTGTTTTGATGAACCTGGGCGATTCCATTTCTTCTACTATTTTCACACTATCGCTGCCACCCGGTATAACACTGCCTACCCTGTATGGGAAGTAACATCGTTTGATTACTCTTTCATACAAACAATGTTTATCGAATCATACTCCAGGAAAGGGAAACGGTCGTCCAGTGTTATACTGCGAGCCCTTTCGTAGTCCAGGTCGTTACATATAAGCCACATCATTTCCTGGGTCCACGTTGTTCCACTTTTCGGATAGGAGGCAACCCACACATCATCCGGCCGAACCGGTAAATCTTTGATCCGTTGAGCCATGGTCGCATACCTACAATATTTGTACATTCATAACTTACGAATGAAAAGCTTCGAATTTTTCAGTTACTGTTTGGGCAAAAAGCATGGCAATGGTTCCCAGTCCTTGGCTTGGCATGGCACCGACGAATAATCAGTTGGTTTCACCCAAAAACAATCCGGGTCGTTCAGTTCTTCTCTGGTAGCCAGATATTCAGGATCGGTTTCTTCAGTATACTCCATCGTGAGTGATTACTAGTAAGGACGATGTTTTACTAAAGACTAACAATCTACCGGAGCAAAATATAATGGTCCACAGTTTTTTTTTTTTTTTTGAAACGCTTAGATTGTTGCTATCTAATCTGAACCATTGATTATTCTCCCTGGTGGTGGGTGCATTTTCTTATCATGCCACGATTGTCTCATACCTATTCAATGTATTTTTGTTTATTCTTGGTATTTTGTAGATAGGTTGTTTTCGACAACTCATCTTTATTGCGTCAATTTATATCGTATGATGATTTGCATATTTTTTTGCTAATCTTTTGGATCCATACAATGATGAATTAAATGTACTTCTTTTGCGAAAAGTGGTATAAAAGTTCTATTATATAATAAATAAATGTGTTTTACGTAATAGTTGAACATAGCGGAGGGGGGAAGCGTTATTTTTGTGATATGGAGCATTTCCAGCTCAACGCACGAATTAGGTAGACGCGCCCTTTTTCAATTCAAATGAAATTCCGCCCATGTTTGGGCTTCTATCTGAAAATGTATTTCATGTTATTTGTTTTGCAATATTCTTCACCTTTCTTTTGGAAGAACGTATGAAAAAACCTAATAATATTCTTAAAAAATTAATTTGAAAATGATTTGTTGGATTGAATGATGTGTTTGGATATGTTTGAGGATATTTGAAAGGCTTTGAGAAAAAAAAAAAATACACTGAGATCATGGATTTATGTCAGGTGTCATATCATTCCAATTTTCAAAAAACCATACCCTTCGTTATTTTTTATTATTTTCCTGTAGAAAGCTGACTTCTGGCCTCAAAACTTTTTCTTGAGTTATTATTTTTTTATCGATTTTCATAACGGGCAAAAGGAAACAATTTTTGTGATTTTTTTTATATGGTCGGCGTTAACCCTCGAACGATCGCGCTTGTATTTTGTACAACACGTTGAAAAAATCTCGCTTTTTGTACTCAGCATAAGCGTGGTGCTGACGGTGATAGCCAACCGCGCGAGTTAGGGAACGTCCATCAATTACGTCACGCTTTTAGGGGGGAGGGGGGGTTCAGTAAAGTGTGACAACCTATACAAAAATTTCAGAGGTCCCATACAAAAAGTGTGACATAGGGGGGAGGGGGGGTTAAAAATTATCAATGTTTGCGTGACGTAATTTATGGACGCTCCCTACGGAAGGTTAAGTCAGACCGGACCATCTGATTTTCAATGATTCCGAGAAAATGTCCTGCAAGCACTTGAAATTTCAAATCTCTGGCATTATTTTCAGAAATACTATTATTCTTTTACGTGATGGCACATCTGCATCAAAATAACGTCGAAAAGTCCAGGTTTAACGAATTCCTCAGCTTATCTTTACCTGCCCGAAAAATCGCCGACCATATCAAAAAAAGATTCTACGTACAGGTTTCAATGCAAAACTATGCATATTTTTTTATTCTACATCTAACATTTCTGGAGCTCGATTTGAACAGGTCGTATGTGCTTTTGTCGATATAAAATTCGATCAGTTTATTTTAGTCATTGTAGCAATATGGCAGATATTTTGCAAACTTTCAATGATGGAGCAGAAAGCCTGTTTTGTGAGGATTCTGCAGTTTGTATCAACTTTGCTCAATTTCAATGGTTTTCGCTATAATAAGCGAATCCTAGTGATCGAATTTTTAATCGACAAAAGCACATACGACCTATTCAAATCGAGCTCCAGATTTAAATGTGCGTGCTGGAAAAAGTTCCCAAAAGTGCTACTGCATTAGCGGTGAAAAGTAGGCTATTTCAGCACACTTCAGCTAACTTGAAGGTCCAACTTTTCACATCGTAGTTGCAAAAATATAATTTCCAAAGCATGCCAAAATAATCCTAGTTACACCCCATAATAAAAGTCCAAATTAAAATTCATTACAATTCTAATACATAAGTTGAAAAAACCTTCACTAACTACAATTTATTGGCCTTCGAAATATTTATCAATTTTAATAATTTTTAAGCGAAAAACTCTGTTTTGCCATTACGTTGTGAAAACGTCAACTTTTCACTGAGCAGAAGTGCACTAAAACGGCTTAAGCCTGGAACACATAGCGTCCGTTCCGTCGAGGTTTGCGTTTTTTTGACAGTTTTCCCATGGGAAATGTGTCAAACTACTGTCACGCACACGCAAACGGATGCATTGTGTGGGGCACTTTACTTTTAGTCATCAAATCAAAAGTGCCGAAAAGTACTACTACTACTAGTACGATGAACTGGATGTTGAATAAGGTTGATTGACCATGATACTCAGCAGTATCTCGTTCTGTAGAAGTATGTTACCTGGAAAAAATCCTATTCAAACTTCATTTTTCGTAATGACGTTGTATGCAACTCGTTACAAAACTTGATTTTTCAGCACTCATCGTATTTATCCGTACGACTAGTGCTGAAAAAAATCATCATTTTGCAACTTGTTGCATAAATAACTATTTTGCAATTACGTGGCATAAGATTGATTTTTTCAATCGTCAAAACTGTTCCAAAACGGCCTATTTTTCTTCACTAGCTCAAGAGTGCCGAAAAGTAGTACTTTTTAGCACTGTTAAGAGTGCCGAAAAGTATTACTTTTTGGCACTTTTGCAAGGGTACACTTTTCACAAGATTTCCGAAGCACTAATGTTTTTCCGTAGTCTTCTGCTTCTATGTCTTTTGTGCAGATCTAATCTGAATAGAAGCGATTTCAATGCTGATTTGGTCAGCCAAACAGACGTAGAGTAAGAAGCAGCAGCAAACAACGCTCGTTGACGACGCGACTCCGAATACTTGTGACACATATGAACACAGCCTACCTGATTGAAAAAAAAAATAGCGCTTGTGCGGATGCTCACACGTGGTTTTTCTTGAACCATGTGTAGATAGTCAAAAATGGTCGTATTCAAGGGTATTTTTAAATAATTGCAAAAAAAAATTGTATGCAACTCGTTGCAAAACTCAATTTCTTCAGCACTCGTCGTACAACTCGTGCTGAAAAAATCATCATTTTGCTACTTGTTGCATAAATAACTATTTTTAAAAGGTCTTGAACAACCATGAAATCCAGAAGAAACAATTGGAGCTCAAACACTTCATTCAAATACAGCCGAAATTAATGACCCCAAAACAATATCGAGCGAAAGCCCTGCTGTAATCTCTGGGAGAGTCCTTGGTGGAACATAAACACAAAAGTGGTTCTAACTCAACTGGGCCGTTTCTGATGACCTACCAAAAAAGAAGTAAATTGAAATGTAAATTCTAAAAGACAGTCAAAACCATTTATGCTAAATCCATGATGAATTTCCAGCTTCAGTGTTAATCAAATTTCTGTAGAATTCCTAGAAGAAGAAATATGGAACGCAGGACACGTCCCTTTCTTAATCCGGCCCTGGCAACTTCGATTTGATTTGCACTGCAGGCGTAACGAATGTGCCACGCTTTTGCCGTACTTGTCATCTGAGAATTGCTCAAACTATTTGCGTAGTATTTACTTAGTGAAACCTGGCCTTAAGGACTTTTTTTTTGAAGAATATGTTTGTGATATTTATGTCCACGTTCATTTTTGCTTTGCAAATATGATTGTTTATTAAGCGAATAATGGTACATACGACACATTTGTTGAAATCCGTAGCAAAAAAGACACGTAGCTAGAAAGAAGCCTTTGCGAAAGAAAAGAAAGAAAATTCTAGTAAAGCACATTGCTTGCAATTTTTGGAGAAACTAAATGCTTAATTCTTGGAGTCTTTAATGGTGGATCCTCGAAAAAAAAACTCATATTTTGGCCACAGAGAAACTGACGTCACACTTCGATCACTTCCCATCGATCAACTTTTTAATGGTTGGTTTAAATTTTCGGTAGTTGGTCAGTAGGCCTTTTCAGTTGACAGGTCCGTGTATGCCACTGTTGTTTACAGCTCCCGAACAAAGGCGCAAAGGCTGAACTGTCATTTTCATAGAAGAACTATCAAAGACCTAAAAAATCAGCTGATTTTAAACGTCTTTTGATTAGGTCTATTGACTACTTGCGGCGTTGGCATCGTTTTTGCTCCTGTTTGACGTTTACTCACTACCGCCACCTAGTGATGGTCCGGCCAAACACAGTACGTTTAGCAATGGGCGGTTACATAATCGTGACGATGTTTTATTTAATGAAATGAGTTCTAAATGTTACGCCTGTTTCTCTGTGTTTTGGCCCTACGCTTATTTGGTCCACCAGATAAAAATTTGTACCTATCAAAAGCAATAATTCTGAAGTTGAAAAATTAGTGTTTTTTTATACGCTAAAAATGGAAGTTACATCCGATATTTTCTGTTAAGATTTTCTCAAATTCGTTGAAACGTTCAATGTAGTCCTCGCTCATATCAATTTTGTAAGTTCCAATTTTTCCATTGCGTATAAATCTGAAAAAAAAGATAGTGAAAAGTGATCATTATATCTGTAAAAATTGATGTTCATCACCAATCCGTACCTAAACTCATTTGCGTCGTTCTGTCTCCTTTCTTCGCTGTAGTTGACCCTCTTCGCCCATTCCACAAGTGCATCCATGTTACATGATTTGTTAGCTGAAATAGAACCGCAAGGTATTTTCGCTGTACTTTGAATTAGGATCTGTTACAAACCTCGCATTGAATCTACCGAGAGATGTTCCTCCAGAACATCCACTTCCTGATCCGTAAATGTTTTACCCAAAAATGTGGCTACCTGCATAACTACTTTTCTCAAGTTTGTTTTCATCTGCTCGAAGGTAATGAACAAAACGTTTTCCTGGTCCTTCAGCTTCCAATAGTCTTTCACATGGTCTCCAAAAGGCGCGTAAATTAAATTGTTACCCAGAAAGGCATCGAAAAAGTGCTCCCTGGGTCCATCGTAACCAACAATGTTGCGATAGTGATGATAGAAGGACGTTGCGGCATCTTTTGGATTCCGTGAAACGTAGATTATCCTCGGTTTTACTGTCCAAATTTGATCCGGGAGCAGCATGGCCGTAAGATGTGACTTGATATGGCGTGGTCGAGCCAGTTGCTCCACCTCAGTCACCGAATCACCCCCGATCAAAGTCAACGCCCCGGTTAGTCTGATAAATTGTAACGGATTAAAGTGCATTCAAAGTATAATGCAATATTCGGAACAAACTTACTCAAGAAAAGGAAATCTTTCTTCCAACGAATGTTTTCTGGCGTAATCGTAGTTGAGATTGTTGTTCAACAACCAAACCATTTCCTGGGTCCACGTAGTTCCACATTTAGGGAATGTCACCACCCACACGTCATCTTCGTACACTTGGAAATTTTTAATCCTGTCGGCCAACGGCAAATATGTTTCGATCATGATAGAGTAACGATTTTCGCCATCTTTCAAAACATCCGGAATATTTTCGGGTAATCCATTGGGAAGGGTAACTCTGTAATGCTTTTCCGTTCCGGGACACTCAATACGGTTCAATACTTGATTGTTGATTTTTTCAAAGCTGAACATTCTTATTGATCTGGAAGGTCTTATTGCGGATGGTGCTAGAATAATACTGTGCATATTTTTGCCCATCAGGTTCTCTTTACTAACTAGACATTGCGGTGAATAAACATACAAGCGGCAGCCTTACGCACATATTACTTATATGGATTGTGCTCCATGCGCTCGGGGATGCATGGGGGAAACCGTTAACTATATAATTGCGTTCAACGATCTAATGGTACTTGTCACGCTGCACTGGCAGAGATAGCCACGGGCGTGAGAACAGATTGCCTATAAGAGACACACTTCATGATTTGCACAATATTTCCTACCAATGCAACGGTAGAAGAGAACGGTGTAAAGCAAGAAAACAGGTTGAAGTGCAGAATTGATGCATCCACTGTAAGACAATTTGAATTCAAAAATATGTAATCCTAGTTTTGGACCGGTTTGTTGGCTCAACGAAAGCAAATCTCAAAATTTTAAGAGCACACATTTAAAGAACTAAATTAAGGATTATACTAGAAGCTGATTCTGTCTTTGGTTAACACATAGTTAAAAAATCATTTTAAAAAACATCTACTGTTTTGTCACTCGAATAAAAATGAGAAAACTTCCGAAAAAAAAAGTTCTCAAAGATTCTCTAAGTTCCGTAATCGTCTCATACTAATACTAATGAGTAACAACGTTTTTCTTGGGACACCATTAGTTAATCCACACAATTGGAACCCTCTTTTAAAAACAAAGCTTTCAATAATAAGAACGATTTTAATATTAAAAAATACGAAAGAAAAAAAAAACACTGCGTTTCAGGTAATTCAATAGGCCAGTTTTTATTTGAGCTTCCAATCAAACCATGCATGTTTTCCTAATAAAATATTCTGAAAGTTTGACATAGTATGAAGTATTTTAACATATCTGTACAACTGTATATCATTGAGGGCAGAATCGGTACACTTTCAACCGGCTGCAGATCAAAAACGGTTTAACCTAGAAAAAAACGTTGTATTAAGCAAATGAAGCTTATTTATTGTATTTTGTAGGAAAAATATGAAAAATTCAGTTTTTATTTCTTCAAGATAAAATTTAGACCTGATTGTGAAATTCATGCCGTTTTATTCTGCACAAATCAATGATCATCTACATTCGCAAATTTCACAGATTACGGGCTGATATTTCCACAAGAGACAAAATTATATTCATCAAAGATATGCTCAAAACAAGTTGCGACATTAAACTCTTGACAAATATGGTTCACAAGACCATAATAAACTTATAGCCTTATTGTCCATTCACGCTATATTCAAAACATAATTTTACTCAAAGTATTTTTTTTTAGAAAAAATATTTCCTGCGATCGTTTTTTGAATCCATAATTCCCCAATTCAAGTGGCATTCATAAACCTGGATTATTTTTGGAAATATTAGCAGTTTTCCCTCACAGTAGTCGGAAATTAACAGTCATAAGACTAACTCCTCATAATAAGCCCAAAATAAAATAGTTTTCATGGATAAAACACTGAAAACCATATAGATTATGGAACTATAGATGTGATTCTATGATCACAAATAAAAAAAATTCTGAGTATGATTCAGTTTTATTGAAAAAATCGTTATATATTTCACGCCTTCAAAACACATCCAATGAATTTCGTCAGCAACAGTCCATACAGCTTTCGAGCAACGATTATTTATATTGTTCTGCAACAAATCATTGATTTCTTGTATACCAATACTATTCGTATAGTATCTCTCCCGTATGCGTATTTGTCGAACTAAAGTTTATGCGAAAACAACTTTTTTGACCTTAAACATTTATACAAGCCTTTGATTGTCTATAAAACCCTTCAAAGGTTTACCATAGCTATATTGGAAATTTTAAAACACTCATGGAATGTTTTACCTCCATTAATCAACAATCATAATACCAACAACTATTCTATACTGCGTTATTGGTGTGTTTGGTAATGGGGCACGTTCGGTGTAGTACTAGATTTGTAGTAATGAGCTGAATTTTAATATGGTGAGAAGGTCAGTTCTCTGTTTTTGCAATGAAATGGTACACATAGCGTGGGTATTATGATTCCTTGCCTAATTTGATGCTGTTTGAGCAAAACTTTGAATAACTATGTTATTTATTTTGCCAGAAATGGAGAAAACAACAACACTGTTGCCCAAAGTTTTGCTCAAACAGCATCAAATTATGCAAGGAATCATAATACCCACGCTTTTTGTACCATTTCACTGCAGAAACGGAGAATTGACCTTCTCACCATACTAAAATTCAGCTCATTACTACAAATCTAGTACTTCACCGATCTGTCCTATTATATATTCCTACATAAATCTTGAATCTGACAATGATTGGTTTTTGCTCAATGTGTGCAGAAAAAACTGGCACTATTTACGAATTCAGATCAATAGTTCATCTAAAAATATAAAGACAGCAAATTTCATATTTTTCCTACAAACTACAATAGATAAGCTTCAATAGGAAGCAATCAGTGAAGTACTAGATTGAAAGTAGTGAGCTGGATTTTTGTATGGTGAGATGATCAATCCTCCATTTCTGCAATGAAATGGTGCAAACAGCGTGGGTTATATGATTTCTTGCCTAATTTGATGCTGTTTGAGCAAAAGTTTGGGTTACTGTGTTGTTAAAGTTGCAAGAAATAAATAATACAACAACACAGTTATCCAAACTTTTGCTCAAACAGCATCAAATTAGGCAAGAAATCATATAACCTACGCTGTTTGTACGATTTCATTGCAGAAATGGAGAATTGATCATCTCACCATACAAAAATCCAGCTCACTACTTTCAATCTAGTACTTCACTGATTGCCTCCTATTGCTTCTAACAACACTTTTTTTCCAAGTGACACCGTTTTTGAGCGGCAGCCGGTTGAAAGTGTACCGATTCTAAAGTGCGCAGGCTTTAATTTGGGAACAAAGACGACATTAAAAGATGAAACCTACTATAAATCAAATCTAAAATCACTATCACGAAGTTCCTCTGCAATGTATTGATCCAGACGTGCGATATACTCTGCTGGGAGTTCGTTTTTGTAGTCTCCCACTTGACCTTTCCTCATAAATCTGAAAATGGATCAGCTTGTTAGAACTTTTGAGATTCTCATGAATTCACAGAACATACTCAAATGATTCCCCTTTTCGGCCGTTCATTGCCATTGCACCCCTGGTCAAGTCAGAGTTGTTAGTCGCCGGGTTCTCTGAAATAATAATAAACAGAATTTAAACAATGTTCATTCAAAATAGCTCGCTCAGCGTGTACTTACTTTTCATCTCATCAAACGAGAGATGACGTGCCAGTTCGTCCAATTGTTCATCGGAGTATTGCTTTCCAAAAAAGTCGCACACTTTTGTCAGCACTTCCCGCAGATTTTTTTTCATTTGCTCGTAGGTCAAAAACAGAACGTTCTGTTCGCTGCGTAAGCGCCAGAAATCCAAAACATGCTCAACTTGAGGGCAGTATACCACCTGATCGGCAAGCAGGGCTTCCAAAAACATTTCACGTGTGCCACGGTAGCCCATGATCATCTGATAGTGATGCCAGTACGAAACGGCCACGTCCTTGGGATTTCGGGACACGTAGATGATCTTCGGTTTGACCGTCCACAGCTGTTTCGGCAAAAGCGCCATCGGAAGGTGGGACTTGATATGACGAGGACGGGCTTTACTCGCAGCAGCTGCTACGGTGTCAACGGGAAGGTTCTTTGCGATACCTGCAATTCTGAGTTTCAAGGAATACAGTTTGTCGAAATTCAAAAAAAATAACCAAGAACTTACTCCAAATACACCGAACGACTATTGAGACTTTCGCTTTTGGCTCGTTCATAATCTAGATTATGATCAATCAACCAGACCATCTCCTGCGTCCAGGTGGTGCCGCATTTTGGAAACGTAATAATCCATACGTCATCGTCATAGACTGTAAAGTTTCGCACCCGCTCGGCAAAGTGTTGATATTTCTCCGGCAGCACGCATGCTTTCGGCTCCCAAGGTAAACCGTCGCTGAAGGGACTATCAGAAGCTGTAAATTTCTCCACCGGCTTCACTTCGATAAATGCTGTTGCCGCCGGGCAACTGAGAGCCTTGGCTAGCTCGGTATCCAATGGCTTGTAAGAAAATACGTCATCACGAGAAGTTGTTTCACTCATTTCGTCCGTTCGGATCAGTTTGTGCTGCTGAACTAAAAGGAATCGAGTGGTTCGAGTGTTGAACTGGATAAAGAGAGCCACAGTTTATATGTGTAAAGCCAGAGGTTCTCAAGTTTGCGGGTTGTCTGTTTTTTTTTTGTGTAGACCATTCAATCTATCTATCTACAGGGGATAGACAAAATGATCGGGACAGACAAAATTTTAACTTCTCAAAAAATGTTCAACTAGCTACTTTTCGAAACGTGCATCAAATATTCTCAAATTTTCACTGTGAGCTGATCAACTAGTTGTGTATCAGTGGAATTTTGAAAAGTGAAAGTTTTGCCTGCCCCGATCATTTTGTCTATCCCCTGTATATATATAAAAATGAATTTCTGTCTGTCTGTCTGGCCCTTTCGGATTCCGAAACTACTGAACCGATCGGCGTGGTGTGTGGGTGCTTTTGGGGCCGGGGAAGGTTCTTAGCTCGGTGTGAGACCCCTCCCATACCTGGAAAGAAGGGCTCCCATACACATGAATTTGCGGGGGACGTCCCTATGGAGCTGTGCTGTGTTTGCCGGGACAGCTAGTATGATATAAAATTTGGATTGTGATATTTAAACGTTTCGGTTTAAAATTTTCGGTGACGGTGGATTCAAGTCAGGATATATAGATGCAACTTTCCTGAATCCAATCGAAAAAGTATAGTAAAACATATATGGACGCTTGTTGATTGCCAACAATTGTAACACTATCCACTCGGATTCTATTTCTAAATATCCCTAATTCGAGTTTGAATGACGCTTTTAATCTCTTTCACGTGCACGTTCTATCATATAAAAAGATAAAATAAGAAACAAAACAAACAGTGTTTGGATTCTATGAAATGAAAGAGTAGAATTCAACAACAGTGGAGAAATTTGAAACAAATTGAGTATAAATCAAGAACGTCTTGTGGGTGTTGCAAATTTAAAAGGATGTTCAAAAATGTTCGGGTTTATAAACTACGCCAGAAGGCTCAATATTAGAGGATAAAAATTTACACAATAAATTAATGCCATATTTTTGTGATCTCAATCTTTGAGCAGAAATTTGATTCGAATTAATAACCACTTTACTCTTAATTTAATTTTTGAACTACTTTCAAAAAGAAAAATTACGGTGCATTGAGAACCACTGTATAGGACTTTGATTGTGGTGATTTTGACCTTGTAAGGCCGTTCGAGTCGAACGGCAATTTGTCATGCCGCAGTAGTTGAACTAGATATTTGGTTTGTAGATATAGTACGAATGTGGGCATAGAAAGGACACGATTTTGTAGTGATTGTTTATTGCTGCAAAATTATGAGAGATATCATAACCAAGACTGGCACTGGGAAATTAATTTATTACATAATTTAATAGTAGTTGTTAAAAATCTAAACATTATTGTTTCTTGATTATAAACTAATTGTTAAACACATATTTGATTATTCAATTGTGAATCCCCTACTGTATTTTGTGGGAAGCCCTCCCTCCGACAACAGCCAATAAACTAAGTTCATTCCATGTATTGAAAACCGCTACCAGCTAACTGCTTATCAACGTGCTCCTGTAATCGTTGTGTGAACTCGGGAGTGAGTTCGTCTTTATAGCAGCCAAGCTGACCCTTTCTCATGAAGCTGTAAAAATAGTTCCGTTATATGTCAGATTATTTGTTTATCTCGTAAACTGCCAGACTGGACGCATAACTGTCCCATATGGAAGAACAGACAATCGAGAAAATCCAAAGTGAAAAAAAAAAACAATTTGATTTTTAACATTCATAATCGTGATATAATATCTTACAATCAAAAGCACAAACGTTTTATTTTTAGTGGTTTATCTGGAAACAATAGAATTCATGAAACTTAAAACTCACAAAAATTCACATGGGACAGTTATAAGTCCATCGGCAGTAAATACCAGAGAAGTTGAATACATACTTGAAATTTATTTTAGTGTTCCGGACTGTTTCCAATGTTTTCAGTAGCTGTGTTTGATTGGCCGAGGGGTTTTCTGTGAATGATTTAATCATCACAAAACTTGTATGCTATGTAGAAGCAATTCACAAAGTACACTTACTTTTCATTGTATCAAACGATAGATGTTCAGCTAGTTTGGCCAACTGTTTATCTGTGTAACTTTTTCCAAAGAAGCTGCACGTTTTCCGAAGAATGCCCATAATATCCTGAGGTTGAAAGAAATAATTAAGCATGATCGTTCTATAGGTATATAAACACTTGCATATCACCTTTTTCATGTCTTCAAAGTGGTTGAACATCACATAGTCCAAATGTCGAACGTTCCAAAAATCGAGTGTATGCGGTACTTGTGGACACCATAGGATTTGGTCCGTTAGCAAACCTTCTAGAAATGTTTCATTCGTCCCTTGGAAGCCATGAAGATGTCGATAGTGATGCATGTAGGAAACTGCAGCATCCTTTGGATTTCGAGCGCAATAGATAATTTTCGGTTGAACGGTCCAAAGTTGCTGTGGAAGTAGCGCCAGCGGCAGATGGCTTTTGATATGCCGAGGTCGTGCGAGGTTCTCTACAGCCCCTACCGTATCACCTAGATAATCTCCAATGACTGCCGATGCCCTGTACGTTAATTTCAGTGTAGTTATTGTCTTATTTTCATCAATCGAATACTCACTCTATGAACACAGTTCGCCGGCTGAGGTCAACCTTGCCGGCAGTTTCGTAATCGAGATCATGATCAATCAGCCAAACCATCTCCTGTGTCCACGTCGTGCCACATTTCGGGAAAGTCACTACCCATACATCATCTTTGTAAACGGTGAGATTTCTTATCCGATCGGCATATTGCAAGTACTTGAAAGGCAACACACAATGACTTGGTTTGAGATTCTTTTCACCGCGCACAGAAACTGCAGAAATATCGCTTAGATGTATTTCAATATGACGATCATGAAGTTCGGTAGTGAACGCACGAGCCTGTTGGCTATCCATTAGCTTGTAAGAGAACATCTTTCGTTTTTGAGA
This sequence comes from Aedes albopictus, assembly GCF_035046485.1. Classification (NCBI taxonomy): domain Eukaryota; kingdom Metazoa; phylum Arthropoda; class Insecta; order Diptera; family Culicidae; genus Aedes; species Aedes albopictus. Next base: position 437,881,718 of record NC_085138.1, read on the forward strand.
TACTTTCTCCTCTGCCAGCGGATTTTGTAACACTAATTTGGCAAATTCTGATACAAACACGTCCACCATGGGCTATCTTATCTGAGCAGTTTATTTGTAAACAATTGTTGCAGATGTGCAATTTCGTTATCACGTTCTTTATTGCTTCTATAGAAATGCAAGTGACGGGTTACGGGGAATAATAAGTATAGGAGAGGCTTAGAAGTAGTGAGAAAGCTGTTGTTTCTAGGATAGTTCATATTTTCTCGCTGCTCAATTAGGCTTGGCTGTCCATACTCGTATGGTTGACGTAATCGTCACAGTAGTTTTCAGTACATTACTGCTAGTTTGACAACAAACGTAGACATTCGCATGAGAGTTTGCCTTATACTCTACTGATTACGTCGACCACGTAATCATGAACAGTTAAGATGCAGGATATTAAAAAAGTTTAATTATCAAAGGCACGTGTAATTCAAGACATTTAACAGCACTGGGTAAAACTGATTATTCTATATCTTGTATAGAAATTGTGATCCAAGCAACTGATACTGAGTAAACTCTTCGAGTTTGGTGACGAACTCTTCTGGAAGCTCATCTTTGTATGATCCAACTTGGCCCTTCCGCATGAATTTGAAATCTGTGGAAATTCCCATGCCAGATTGCACTTGAGCGACCAGTGCCCGATTATTTGCAGCATTGTTATCTGTAAATAGTGCAATCTAGTAAATTCGATATCAAGTGCCTGTGAACACACCTACCTTTCATTGTGTCAAACATCAAATGCTTTTCTAAGCCATCCAGTTGTGGTTTAATGTAGGATTTTCCGAAAAAGCGGCAAACCTTTTGAAGAACTTCTGGCAAATGCCTTTTCATGTCTTCGTAATGCAAGAACAGTAAATGATCTAGGTGTGATATCGACCAAAATTCAGTGGCGTGCTTGATTTGGGGACAGTACATAATTTTATCCGCTAAAATCCCATCAAGAAAGTCTTCTTGCGAGCCCTGGAAACCTTGAAGGTGTCTGTAATGGTGCATGAATGAAGTAGTGACATCTTTTGGGTTCCTAGCGGTGTAGACGATTTTCGGCTTAACAGTCCAAAGTTGTTTGGGAAGTAGGGCCAAAGGTAGGTGACTTTTAATGTGTCGAGGTCTGGGCATTTTTTCGACCTTTCCTATTGTATCCGGTTTTTCTATGTTGGAAATAAAGGCACAAACCCTGAAAAAGAAAAGTGCATTGTAGTACGCACCACCACACAGAGAAACCAAAATGTACTCTAGAAAGACAGATCTTTCATTCAGATTGACGGCCGAAGCCGTAGCATAATCCAAGTCATGATCGATTAGCCACACCATTTCTTGAGTCCACGTTGTGCCTGCCTTAGGGAAGGTTACAATCCATACATCGTCTTCGTACACGGTTAGATTTCGGATACGATCCGCATACAGACGATACCTGGAGGGCATTATGCAGTGGACCGGTTTCCAAGACGAATCCCCCGTAGGATTTACCGCAGTGTCTTCCAAGTGTACTTCCATAAAGTTTTCGCTGTATGGTGTCTCGAAGCGTTTTACCTCATCACGGTTTAGGGCGTTGTATCGAAACATTTTCTTCGATTCTATAGTAGAAAAACAGCTTCAGCGCTGTGTAGTTTTGTTGCGAAACTTAGAAATTATACTGGCGTAATAGTTATACTGACAAGCCTCTCCGCGTATACAGATGCTTATATGTGCAAAACAACGTTATCAGTGATCAGTCATCTAAATAGATTGTTTGTATGCTTCGGGATTACCTCGATAGGCCTTCCTGGTGTTCGTTTATTTTTCAAATTGTACGTAAATTTTCATACTGTAAAATATTTTTGAAAGATTTTCAGATTTCTGCTAGTGCCTTTCTGATATAATCTACATTCATTTAGACAGGGTGTCTGCTACCTGAAAAACCTGGAAAACCGGGAACTCTCAGGGAAATTTATTGGTATTCAAGGTTTGATCATCACATGACTTTATCATAATTAACTTTTAATATTTTTTTCTGTGAATCTAATAATACTCATAGGAGAGGTAATAACAAAAATGATGAAAGAAACGGTGGATAGAATCGCAAGTGTGCGACGATAGAAATTTAATAGATGCTGAAATTAACAGAGGGGTATCATTGACACATCGACGATCTTTTTGCCTATAACGTTCTGCTCTTGAACGGCTAGGTACCAGATGATGACTACCAACCCTAAACAGTCTAGGGTTAGTAGTCATCATTAAAACTGCTACTCTTTAGCCATTAAAGATGTGGATGTTAGGCAAGAAGGTAATCGTTGTGATTGTGTTATTCAGTAATGACCCTCTGTAATTTCACCCCAGTGTAATTCTCTTTGACAGTTCTTTTCGTATTTTTTCACGCCATTTTCGTTGGATCCCTTTTTTAATTCCTATCGAGGATTCCTGTCGGCAATATTCCAAGATTGAAACAATTCTTTCAAGTACTTTTTATTGAGGTTCTTGAGAATTTCTGAGTTCCAATTTCTCCTGGAGGTTTCCCCGGTGATCCTCGAAATTTATTTACAGGATTTCTCTCTGCCGGGAAGGTACTCTTGCAGAGACCCCGTGAAAAATATCTGCCCTGGATCATCTCTGGTAGAAATCGTAGGAACAAGTCTCAAAAATCCAGAAAGAACGCCAAAAAAATCTCAGAAGGGATTGTTTATGGAAGACATAAAAAAACTTTTGGATAGGAACTTCGGGGAAATAAACTGCCGTGAATCGCAATTCAGTCCCATCTGAATTTTGGGTAAAATTGAGTTAATGCCAGTTTTCGATCTCTCTTAGGATGATGTTTCAGCTGCGTGAGTAGAAAAATATAGGTTGTTCAGTAATATCGAAAAACAACACCAAGTCAGATTGTCCCTTAATGAAAAGTAATCGCAAGTCAGCCCCATTACGAACTTGTGTACCTTGCAGTACAAAACCGAACACTGTTTTGACCAGTTTTATATTTTTTGTAGTTATGTTTTAACGTTTGAAACAATATGTGAAAGTTTCGTGATGATCGCAGAAGTGCTCAATTTATGGCGATTTTTGGAAATTTCACATAGAAATCGAATTTAAACACTTCAGAGTCCTTTTTCTCAATGCCTACTTTTTACAGATGGGACTGATCTGCTATTCAGGGCAATAAAGAAAGCGAAAAAAAAAACTCCGACGATCATCCAGAAAAAAAATATTTTGTAACTATTCTGCCCTACCAAAAACTTCAAATACACTTTTCTTTTAAACTTCTAGTGCATAGAAAGTTTAAAATACCAAATAAATAAAATATTTAAATTGTTGATTGTTTACGATAGTTTATATTTGTGCAATTTGTTCATCATTCGAATTTGATTTTTTATTCTCTATACTTGAATTCCTTTCCGTGCAGTTCGTTTCGAACAAAATCATTCAATTTGTTGACAAATGCTACTGGAAGTTCATCCTTGTAGCCACCAACTTGCCCCTTTCGCATAAACTTGAAATCATTAGGGACACCCAGTGCCGCCTGGAACTGCGTCACCAGAATTTGATTGTTTGCAGATTTGTTTTCTGAAAATTATCAATTTTAATTATTTCTTTGCTTCCTTGTGCATAAAAAGTGAAAAAGCTAACAAACCTTTCATTGTATCGAACATCAAGTGTTGTTTCAGTTCGGCCAGTTGGCTTGAAGTGAAAGTTTTTCCGAAAAAGTTGCACACGTCTTGAATAACTTTTGCCAGGTTTCTCTTCATGTCTTCATAATGTAAAAATAGCACGTGTTCTCGATGGCAAACGTCCCAAAACTCGGTAGCATGTTTGATCTGAGGACAGTAGATTATTTTATCGGCGAGAATTCCGTCCAGGAAGTCTTTCTGAGAACCTTCGTAACCATGCAAATATTTATAATGATGCATGAACGATGTGGTAACATCTTTCGGATTCCTCGCGGTGTAGATAATTTTCGGTTTAACAGTCCACAGTTGCTTTGGAAGCAGAGCTAGCGGAAGGTGGCTTTTGATGTGGCGAGGACGCTTCAGCTGCTCAACCTGAGTGATGGTATCTGGTACGTCAATATTCGAAACAAATGCACCCACTCTGCAATCAAATCAAATTACTATTTTTTTTATCGATTTGAACAACACATTAGATGCCTTACTCCAAGAATACGGATCTTTCAGTAAGATTGACGGATGAAGCCGTATTATAGTCCAGGTCGTGGTCGATTAGCCAAACCATTTCTTGAGTCCACGTAGTGCCTGCTTTGGGGAAAGTTACTATCCAAACGTCGTCTTCATAAACCGGTAGATTTCGGATACGGTCAGCATGCAGACGATATTTGGAAGGCATGATGCAGTGAACCGGTTGCCAACATTGATTTCCTGAAGGGTTTACTGAGGTGTCTTCCAAGTGTACTTCCATGAAATTCTCGTTGTATGGAGTCTCGAAGCGTTTTACCTCGTTGTGATCGAGAAGGTTGTAACGAAACATTTCGGGACGTATGGGAAAAACACAGCAGTTTCAAAATAAAAGCTAGAATTATTTCATAATTATTTCTCCTCTCAAACTAAGGAAAATACATTTTAAATACTTACCTCAGCGAAATTCAATCGAATAATGAAGCGCTAGTTCGTTACGTGCTTGAAACGTGTCTGCTAAAGATCACGTTTGCATTCAGATAAGCACTAGAGCTACCTATAGATATATGTATCTGAGTCGAAAAGGTGCAATCTTTGTTGTCCATAAATGTAGGAATGGATTTTTTCTGATACCTACTCTTTGTTCTCCACCATATGAGCTGACTATTTCAAAACCATAGTTTTGATTTGAATAATTATAATTTGTTGCACGAATCGAAAACCAACTTCTAGATAGGAATACAGAATCATTTAAACTATCAACTGTTTTTGTCTGTTGATTGTTGTGTTGAGTGGAATACTTAGTTCCTACGTTTTGTCGTGTGTGATAGTGTCCCGAATAGTGCCGAGCAGTCATTTGTGCTTCATTATTTGTTTTATTTTGTCGAGCTCTGGGGTATAATCTGTTAACCCTTTCTTTCCCAGGACAAAAAAAAAGTGCTGAATGTTATGAAACATATTTTAATTTATTTATTTATTCTCCGATAGCTTAAGACTAAAGTCTTTTAAATGCTACACAGCACATATATTCTTATTAGTTTGGTTTGGTTACAATAAAATAAGAGAACGAATAGTTCTATTTTTGAGAAATTGTTGAATTGAAATATGCATTTCAAAATGCGTTTAATGGTCGAATATACTGTTTTAGAAATTATTAAAATGTATATTAACCTCACTGGCACTCACTCATTTTAACGTGAGTGCTTACTGTATTCTTATTTCATTGACATTATTGTAACATTCAGAGAAATGTATTGATCTTTTTTGTATTTCTTACCTTTTTCCAGATTGATTACCGTGACCGTGAAATCCAACGATTAGGAGCACTGTTTTCCGGTGGTCGCCCTGCAGCAGCTCTCGCAAAAGATTGCTGCTATCGTAATGTGAACACGTTAGCAGAGGATGTAAAAAGCCTCCAGGAGGAGAAAGCCTCCATGCAAAACAAACTGACAGAAGCAGTGGAGTGCCAACAGAACGCCAGCAAGAAGATCCAAAAGCTAGCCGAGCGCAACAAACAGCTGGAGCAAGAATTGAAGGAAATGGAGAATGTTGCTCTTAGTGTCGAATCAGAAGCGAACCTAAACATCCTAGATAAAGACAGGGAGAACTCCGACTTGCACATAAGACTGCAACGTTCAAACATGAAGATAAAAGAACTGGAAACATTGTTGGCAGCGAGGACCTCTGGATCTACCCCAGTGAGTTCCTCGGTATCGGCATGCTCCTTAGATTCGACTTTACAAAATGCCCTAAAACAAGCAAATGAAGAAAAGCGCGCCTTATACAAGCAACTCAATGAACTGAAGCAGCGTGAACAAACGTTCCTAACGGACTACGAAAAAATCAAATCAAAATATTCAAAATTAAAACTCAAGCTCTCCAATCAGATTGCGTTCAATACCACCGATTGTAATCGCGACAATGCCGAGATCGAAGAACTAAAACAAAAATGTTCAATACTGGAAGGCTCCCTAAAACAAGTGGAATCTAAACGAGACCAACTTACGAGCGACATCAAACAGCTACGTGAAAATGTCACAAAACTGAAAGGGGAAAGCATCGACAAAGATCTCAAAATAGCTCAATTAGAAAATGAACTATGCCTGCAAAAGAAAGCTACAACCAACAATGTTGCAGTTCCTGCTCGTTTACGGACGGCCGAATCGGCTATTTCCGGTCAGACATCACTCTCGGTCCAATCAGCGTTCCATCGGGTAGAGCGTGAGAGAGACGCGGCCAAGAGTGAAGTACAACAGCTGAAAACAGAAAGGGACGCATTAAGAAATAAACTGAAATTGGCGACTAAAAGTCAGGTGGATGCCCAAGCTAAACATGAGGAAGCCATTATCGGTTACAGCTCACAGATCGCCAAATTAGAAGCTGAGAAACGAGACTTGATGTGCGGTCAAAGTTCTTTGCAGACGACGTTGCATTTACTGAAAGAAGAGAACCGTGAGCTGCAAGAGCGACTGAAGGATGTGGAAAGTAGTTTCAGCAAACTGAAAGTCAGCCATTCAGAGCTGAAAATCTTGCAAGAGCAAACGGAAAGGGCTATGGTGCAGCACCAGAATAGGTTGTTCTGTTCGGAAAATCAACTCGGCAACGCTGAAGCTAAGTTGAATCAGGTAGATGGAACGATTGAGAGTGCCCAGAAAGACATCGGTAAACTGAGAGGCGACATAAGCGTATTGAAAGCATCGAATGCTTCGTTGCAGCGAGAGAAGGACAAGCTTCTGGTGAGTTTTTCTTATCTAAAATTGAGATATTAGTAAAGACCCGCGACAATTTCCCGGATTGCCATTTTCTAGCCAGACCACAATTCGCGGAGAGCTTGTTTTTTTAATGATAATTTGATGTTCAAACCACGTTAACATTACAGATGGACCTGGACAAGAAAACGGAAAAACTCTACACCGTAGAAGCAGAGCTGAACACTTTGAAAACGAATAAGGCTGACATGAGGGACACAATCAATCGGCTTGAAAGGAAACTCGAGTGAGTAGTTTGTGTTTTCCTTTATTGTACATTTGATTTTACCTAAGCTACTCAGTCGACATTGGTATATGGAATGTTCCACTCGGTTTTTTTTGTTCAACCATTTCTGCGACTATGGCACTCTCACTTATCGTAACTTTGATCTTGCGAGAAGGCAAGCTAGTTGTGTACTTGACTGGGTTCGATAAGAATATATTAGGGTTGTTGCTGCATTACATACTAATATCGTGATTATCTCGTTGCTTTTCGGGAAAATCCATTGCCACAGCACGCTTTTTTTGGTAACTCAGTATTCTTCTGGTTCTGGCGATGCAAATCCTAATAGACTCATGAACCACCTAGTAAATTGAGTGAAATAAAACTGCAATTAAAGATCATCTTGACAGAATCGCTGTTAAACATTAAAATACCAACTTTGGTTACCGGTCCATGCTATTACATCTACTAAGGGGGAGAATTAGCTTCATCAGTGTTTGCGTTACTGCATGCTTGGAAAAATATTAGTATTGATGATTTGTTAGTACTAATGTGGGATTGCTAACGTAATGTTTCCAATTCTAATTTGAAGGATCCGTCTCCTATTCAAATACCTGGCAAGTCCAACGGCCGGTGGTTGACAGCCGATCACGCCGTTTTGCAAGGGTGCTTCGTACGAAGTATATCCTGGCCGGCAAACGCATGTGGCTGCTCGTACATTGGATGACGACTTCTTCGGTTCTAGCCACTGCCCTGGACCACAAGGTCCTCGAGTATAAAGCTTATAACACTGTTTATTTATCTCTATCATATCGGGCGTACTATCACAAGCACTTTTAGGAACTTCGTCATCTGTGCATGATTGATCCAGATTATGGATGACACCGGAACATCCGCAGATACCATTATAGGAAATGCCATCCAAAGAGGGCCTTGTCGTGAAGTCAAATATTACCACTTGATGTAGGCTACAGGGACCTTGTGAACCTATACGATAACATGTTTTCTCTTTTGGAAAATACAATCTGCCTTTTTCACAAGGGTTTGGTATGCAGACATTTGCGTCTATCAGAAAAGATCCTGTCTCACAAGGACCTTGTGTGTATAGCTTATAGCAGTAGCCGTTTTCCCAAAGAACATAGTTGTCCTTACATCTACATTCCGCCTTCATTGAGCTTACCTCTTGTTGACCTCTTTTATCGGCTATAATGAAAGTGTGCCCAATAGGACAAGGCCCAATGGTGCCAATTTCATAACACTGATTTGATTCGTTATGGAAATGCGGTAATCGTTGATGGCATGCACATTTCTTAGATGGTAGAAAAAGCTCTCCTGTACGCAAGCATGGCCCTTTAGTGAAAAACTCATGGCATGTTTCCGTCTCATCGTAGAAATAATTGCTCAACTCTCCTTCATTTTGACACTGTAAATGAATGGATGCAACAATAGAAGTTCTACACAATACGTCATTTTATCATACCTTGCATTTAGCTATCCCGTCGTTATCTAAACTAATTAATTTCCCCTTTGGGCAGGGTCCTTTGGTATGTAGCTGGTAACATTTGTTGTCCTGCGGCCAATAAACCATTCCGCTCTCACATATCTCCGCTGATTTGCACGTACCCCAACGTTGCTTTGGTCTAAAACAAAAAACAAATCCAATTAGAACACGTTTTCTAATGGTCATCCAATTTAACGCATGGTTTTCAAGCTGTATCAAAGAACGTTTTTACATGGCACTCTTCACATCCGAATCGGCAATCGGTGCGAAAAACTGTCCAAATTCACACGGCCCTCGTTCGAACAGCTGATGGCATCTTTTGGTCAGTGGAGATTGCGCCGTTCCCGGTGGACAGCGACATTCGGCCGTTGATCCCGTACTGGTGGAACCTACGCCCACGGGGCTAAGTTCCATCGTGTCAGGGCAGGGGTACCCAAGCTGGAAGATTTTGAAACATTTTTTGAGCGGTGGCCAGTAAAGTAGTTGCCATCCCCCGGGCTGACTGGCGCAGGGGTTTTTGTTCGGATCACTCCATGGCGGTGCTACGATGGCAGCTAACGATGAAGATTGAAGGTTGTAGAACGTCAGGATACACACCCATACGGATGCATGCCTCATCACAAATCTGAAATGGAGGAAAAAAGCGCTGTTGAATGAGGGGCTCTATGCGGAATGGTTTACTCTATATTGAAATTTTCGTATTGTATACATCTGAATAATCCATGGAATATTCGCATGGTAATGATAATTAATAATGACAACTACAAATTGTGCGGTCTTCTGTGGAAGATATGTTTTCTCGTTATAAAATTAATCCCTTCCCGCCCACAAATTTTTGGATGCTAGTTAGGGTGGCCCACACTTTGAAAAATAAAAATTTCGAAAAATCTCAAGTCTTACCTCCTAAATCAGTTGTTTTGAACTCCCAGAAGCTACGTTCAAAATTTGAGCAAAATCGGTTGAGCCTAAGGGGGCGCTCAAATCGCTTGAAGTTTGTATGGGAAAACTTGGCCAAATGTATGCAGCAATTTTAAGTTTTTGAATTTTGCTGCTAGGTGGCGCTGTAAGCGTTCAATCATCTAACCCTTTGGTATTATTGTATGTGACTATATGCCGAAGAACTGTGTCGAAGACCGCGAAGTGATCCGACGGCTGTGAAAAAAGTTATACCCTAAGCAAGGTGAGGCAAACTATTGAGATTTCATTATTGATATTGTGGTGACCTGTACATGAAATATTTATATACCTTGGCACTAGGTACAATAATTAACTAAAATGAGTATATTGGGCTTGAGAGTGTAGTGTCTGTCATAGCGAGGAGGAAACACAGACACGGGAGTCGGAACGGTGGAAGCGACAGGATACGACGTGTGTACGGGCAGTAAGTTGGCGTGTGAGGTTTCAGATGGGGATCCGGAAATCCTTGGGAACCACGGCCTGGTGGAGAGCACCACAGTGGCGACAGGGATGGGATATTTTTGTGGTGTCGGAAGAAAAAGTGGTTATTTTCTCAACGATTGAGTCGTGGAAGATGGAGCAACTTTTGGTGGTTTACACAGCGCAGAACAGTAGCGGAGTTTTGTTATTCGTTGAATGTGTGATTCGGGAAGATTAGCGAAATAGCTGGTTTATTGCGGTAGCTCGGATGAAGGACGGTGCAATGTTCCCAGAACATGTTACACAAGAAAGGAAAGGAAATAAATGGAACAGCAGCGACGGGGGAACGGCACCCTCCGATGTAAAAAGAGGCTGGTGTATAACACAGCTCTGCTCCCGGAGAGCGTGATTAGTAGGTAATCAAATTGGTCCCGGAGACCGTACTTATGAAGCTGGTGCAAGGTACAGCTCTGCTCCCGGAGAGCGGGGTAAATAGGTAAGAAAAATGGCCCCGGAGACCGTACTAAATAGGCTGGTGTAAGGCACAGCTTTGCTCCCGGAGAGCGTTGTCGAATGAATAAAAATGATATTGCGGTTCTGGAGACTTAAAGTATTGGAACAGCATGGCTCCCGGAGCGCGGAATAGGTCCTGGAGACCGTAACAAATGAAAGAAGCTGAGTGTATACTAGGTTCAGCGGGCATTACATTGTGTGGCGCAGCTTTAGGAGAGCGAGTTAAACGGACCAGTGGGTCTACAGACAAAAGATGCTTCTCCATCAAAACATTATTGAAAGTATGTTGAACAAATGATTTTACTGGATTTACTCCAGTTCCCCTAGTATTCAAAAAAGGCTTTGGACGGCTGGCTGCTTGGCTGGTTTAGTTCTCGTTCCAGTCGGGGAAAATGTACTCGACTTTCTGGGCATAGTGTATCATCGTGCTTGCTACGTAATATACCGTAATTCATGAAATGCCAGGAAAACAATCTTTCAAATAAGAAATTTGGAATGCTCATGGAACATTATGTGAAAGACATGCAAAACAGGTTCCAGTGGAAGCATAAAACCAAAAAGAAGAACAGTCTAGGCCGGATGCTAAGTGGCGCTGCCATGCAGGCAGGCCTTAAAGGACACCGGCGTCAACGCTTTGTCATTGAGAGCTCGTTAGATGGGCTGTCTCGATGGTTGAATGTTCACTGGTTGGGGCAAAACGCAAAACCCAACTAAAAAGCACTGTCAATGTCAAAATAGATGTCAAAATGAGTTTGACGTCTGACCGCCGTCGCATCACAGCTACTGTATACAGAACGCTTACGCAAGTATGTGAGTGTTCCGTGACGTATTTCTCGTCACTTGCGTGTGTCTAGATCATTTGAGAACATTGGGAGAGAAAGGACATGCCTAAAACATAGATATACGAGTTTGCTTGTGTGGGCAACGATTTGAAACGAGATTTGGCAGCGAATGCCGAGGCGGATGACTATCCAGATAGTCCAAAAAGTGTATTAGCAGGATGCAAATCCGATTGCTGAGTTAGGAAATTGATCAAGATGTGTTATGCACGGAAAAAGATGTTTAACGATGTTTGCGTTTTGAGGAGATTTACGGGATACAACCTGTTAAGACTAATCTAAATGTGCTGCTCCCTCGTTAAAAAAAGGAGTTCAGGAAAGAGCATTTTGGAAAAGAATGAAGGTTATACCTGTGACAAATATCTAAACCACAAAGGCTCTAAATTTAAGTATTTCGAAAAAAGCACAGCATTGTCTTTGAGAGTATGAGATACAATTCATATAAAAATAAAGAAGATAAATACGGCCGCGAAGTAATCAGTTGAGATAAGGGTTGAGACCTAGCAATTTTAGAGTGGATTGAAGATAATGATGACATCTAGTCCACACTTTAATGTTTGTATAAGTTATTACGATGGTACTTGGAGCGAAGCTTCTATATATTGAAAATTATAGTCATCACAAAGTCATCAATAGGAGAAGCTCGACGAGAAGTCTATGGTAGTAGCCAGCGGTAGCTGACTTGGTTGGAATATTAGACCAAGACTTTTCGGAAAAAAAGAAAGACTTCGCAACTTGTTTGAGAACTTCAGAAAAAAAGAGAAAATATGTATGTAGATAGAGTCCGATTGGCAGAAGTAATGGTGGCCTTTTATAGGAAATTGTATTAGAAAAAAAAACATTTTAAATTATCAAATCCCTAGAAAAAGGGAGATGTGGTGACCTGTACATGAAATATTTATATACCTTGGCACTAGGTACAATAATTAACTAAAATGAGTATATTGGGCTTGAGAGTGTAGTGTCTGTCATAGCGAGGAGGAAACACAGACACGGGAGTCGGAACGGTGGAAGCGACAGGATACGACGTGTGTACGGGCAGTAAGTTGGCGTGTGAGGTTTCAGATGGGGATCCGGAAATCCTTGGGAACCACGGCCTGGTGGAGAGCACCACAGATATTATTCCTTTACATGTATTGGAAAAACAACAATAAAGTTTATCCTCACTTTACCTAGGGTATAACTTTTTTCACAGCCGTCGGATCACTTCGCGGTCTTCGACAAAGTTGTTTGGCATATAGTCACCTACAATAATACCAAAGGGTTTATTTATTGAACGCTTACAGCGCCACCTAGCGGCAAAAATCAAAAACTTAAAATTGCTGCATACATTTGGCCAAGTTTTCCCATACAAACTTCAAGCGATTTGAGCGCCCCCTTAGGCTCAACCGATTTTGCTCAAATTTTGAACGTAGCTTCTGGGAGTTCAAAACAACTGATTTAGGAGGTAAGACTTGAGATTTTTCGAAATTTTTATTTTTCATATAAGTGTGGGCCACCCTAATGCTAATACATGCTTTGAAAAAGAAAAAGTGCTCGAACAAAAGTTTTTAGGAATCACTTCAATTTATCGGAATCGTAAAAAAAGTTTTTAATTGTTTATCAATAGTTGTTGATTGTTTATCAATAGTTTCACTATTGAACCAATATTTAGAGTGTACAAGTACTCTAATAAGCTTATAACCTCTTTCCAAACGCTTTTATGACATATTGAAGTGAACTGGTTTAGGCCGGATTCGCCAAAAAGTGATGGTGCTCTACAGACACCATGAGCGTTAACCCTTATGTGGCCGGCAGGGTACCCGGGTACCCAGCACCCATTTAAAATATACGGTGTAGAAAAAAGCAAAAAGTTTGCCGGCCACATAACGGTTAAGGGGTTAAAATCGACATTGGGCATCTTTTACGGTATTCAAAGGGGTTTTCATCATGTATAATTGATATATTATTCAACGCTAAAATTCATCATTGTGTGACATCTGTATATAGTTCATACCATTAAAATGTGTCAGATGTTGTCACAAAATTTGCGTTTATATCTATGACGGCATATAGTTCGCAGCACAGTTCCCTACCATGCGTGACAAAGCTCATATTGGCTCGCTGCATGAAGTGTGTGAAATAGGTTCGAAGTAGTACCAATGGTACAAAGAAATAACAATTATAGAACAATGGGAGAGGACCACCGATTGCCGTTTATTAGTCGTGATGGTTGTGACTTCCAAAGATGACAGTGAAGAGTCATGAAGAACTGACTGAGACAATCTAGCACAGTACGATTGAAAGAATATTTAATCGTGGGAATGTGAGAATGAAGGCTTATTGGCCTGGTTTATATTGTGGGTAGTTTGTTGTCACTGCAGAAGAAACACGAAAGCGGTATGTTAATCGAAATTTACTTTTTCGGGATACTGCAAAAAAAAATGGGAATTCTTATATGTTTCGCTAAAAGAGCCACATGAAGATATTTGAAGGAATACCTAGCACTATTTATAATTCACAAAAAAGCTGCGTCACAATGTTGGCTATTTATTACTGTAGGTCAGTTTTGTGTCTGATCCTTCAAAAAAAAAACAAGTTCGTTAGTACAACTCAATTATCTAGCAGCATTACGTAAAACATCTGCAACAAAAAAAAATACAAATCACTTTCATAATCGGTCATGGGTCTATCAGTCACGGCCAACCAGTTTCTCACTGTGCACATATAAATGGGTCAGTGGCCGAACTAGCTACTCTCAGAGATTTCATTGTAAGCCGCCGCAGCGCAGCTGTTGCCGAATTTTTGTGGTGACCGGCGTATTTTGCTTCCATTTTTATCTCGCTGCGCCACTGACTGGATGGCTGCCAATGTGTGAGACGACCTTGCAATGCATTTCGATAGCAGCGTTGTGGCCGCCATACGTAAAAACCGGACCGGACATTATTGGCCTTCAATATGTGTTTTACGAGGAAGCCCACCTAATGTGACGAAACGAAAAAAGAAAAAAAAATAACGAGCCTCTCAAGAAACAAAAATAACAAAATAAAATCGAACCCCACGGTTGAGCCCCGAAGCGCTCGGTTTTTAATTTGATTGAACGTCCGATTGCCCGAGTTGAAGTGAAATATCGAATCGAATGCAGACAATGCACAACAGCTTGTCGACTTAAACAATTTTGTCATCAAGTTTTTTTTAATAATAATTTTATAAAACAAGTTGACGCTTTTAGACATCATGATCATGATTTGCAATAACTGTATTATTTTCATCCATTCGGGTTTTTTTTTCTTTTATGCTTTCCTTTCGTTGCGTTTGATTAATCGGAGGTGGCTTTAATTGAGTATAAAATACATTCAAATTGTTGATTGCTTGTTAATAGAATTTAAATTCAATCTACTCAACATTTTTTTGGATAATGATAATTGTTTAACTTTTCTAGAAAGTAATTTTAGCATTAAAAAGATAATAATCAGGTCAAACCAAAAATAACAGAATATATGAAAGCCGAGTTTATTCGAACCAAAATAAAAAAAATATTGATGACAAGAGCAGTTAATAGTTAATGGCATAAATTAGTGCACGCCAAGGGAAATACCGAAAGCATGGATTTTGTCACTCAAACAATAAACAGAGCTGAAATTGCTACTCATTTCTATCACACGTGTAGTGAAGAGAGAGTGGCATTTTTTTAAATTCATGCTGATGAGATCCGTGCATTTCAAAATGCGAGCCAACATTGCGCTCGGGCACGATCTAACAACGGAATTTCGATTATGTTTAACCCTTCCTTTCCCAAACGACTATAATTAGCTGATTTTTTTTAAATCAATGATGTTTTGGTTAATAAATAGTTTGTTTTATTGTTTATCATTATCATTACAGAAATAGAATACTGTTCTCTTGCTCTTCATATGTTTCATTTCTAATGTCTTGTTGATAAAAACAACAGATGTTTTCCCTTGTTGTGATACTCCATTAACCACTTTGGTGATCGGTTTAACCTAAAAACTTTTTCTTACAACTTCTAGAAATGAATGGTTTTCAACAAAAGCTAGAAGATTTCTCAATATTTTTCCTCTGCTGATGTTGCTCAACAAAAAAAAAGCCAGTAACTAGGTTTGGCCCGAGAAAGGTTATGCAAAACTGCCAACTGTTCGCCCTGAAGAGTGCCTAAAATGATCGGCCAATGGCACTGAGCTGACTGCCTGATCGGAGAAAAAAAGAGAGGAAAAACGAGTTGGCAGAAAAACATAGGCATTCAATTACGAGAAGTGGTAATAGTTGTTTCTTGTACCGTGAGCACGGTTTGTTCGCTAAAGCCCGGGCCCCGATCCGATGTACAAAACTTTAACTTCTGTAAACTGCTAAACGGTGTGCAGACACTCCACAAGGCTAAGTCTATTCATGGCGTGTGCCCATATTCACATGTCTGTTCGAATGTGTTTATTTTTTTTTGTAGGGTCATGGTGAGCTGTCGGCGAGCCGAATGGTACGTGCATACATTGCACTCCCATGATTAATAACCAAAGTTGATACTACTGACCTCATATGTGATAAGATAGTATTATTGTGCGGATTGATGGATGTTGGAATGTTGTTTGATGTCGATGTGTGTTATTGGGGTATGTGAATGTAAAAACTCGATTGATGTTGTTACTCAGTAAATACTTCTTAAAGCACGTGTAGATTTTAATCTCGTGGATGAGTACTATAGCTACTAAGTAACAGACAACAAAGACAGTTTACTAGTACCAAAGGTATCTCCGTTCGACATTGACCCACTAATACCCATCCCCGCCTGTAGACGGGGTATAGTTTGAACATTTATGTATTTTTTCTTTCGGAAGATTCAAAATTATCATATTTTTGGCAGATATTGAGGACTGTTCTGTGCATCTTAAATTGGTTTTTGTTGTTTTTTAAATCGTAAAGTAAGTGTACCAGTGTTCACCATACTGGTTTCCTATTGATTCATAGTGAAAATTTAGAAAGATTTTAAGCTCTGACCTATTATGAAGATTTTAGTAGAAAGAATTTGGATGTATCTTGTCATTAAATCTCTTGATATGATGCAAAATTTGAGACTATCACCTCCGACTTCTCAGTCTGTCCGAGGTATGCGCCCAGCAAAGTCTAGCCACCGCCATTTGGATAGAAATTTTACTATGTTAAACGAATCGTGACAACTTATGGAGCAAATGAAAGTATATTGTGTAAGAAATCGAAAAATATTTACATACTTCGGTTGATAGTTTGACATTGTGTTTGAAATAGAGTCAAAGGAACAATAAGTCCTGCCAAAGTTTTTAAGTATTTGACCAGATCACTAGCATGAATTTGTATCCCTCCAAGCCGAAAAGCTCTTAGGTTGATAATCCTTCAACTAGTGAAAGCAACAATGCATTGCATTTGCATTCTCTCCGAAACACTTTCGTCATAAATAAAAGAAAATCGGGTTAAGTACGGTTCCTTTGAATTCCACTAAGAATTTGCATCCTTTGACAGATACGTATTTCGACCTCAACTGTAAGGTCGTCTTCAGTGTCTTGTACTTGACTCGACTCAAGACACTGAAGACGACCTTACAGTTGAGGTCGAAATACGTATCTGTCAAAGGATGCAAATTCTTAGTGGAATTCAAAGGAATCGTACTTAACCCGATTTTCTTTTATTTACAGATATTCCCCTAACAAGCCCAGGTTAATTATCATCACTTTCGTCATACTTTCCTCGCACAATACTGAATATCTAGACCAACATGTGAAAAGAGCGCCTCATCTTCTTCCGTCTTTCCTAGGCGTGTCGCAATTTATTTATGTAAACTTATCCCATTACCAGATAGAGGGGAGTCTGCTCTATTTGTTAATGGTCACAGATTGCATAAATAATGGGAAATACGCTCAGGAGTGTCCTGAGAATGGTCACAGATTGCATAAATAATGGGAAATACGCTCAGGAGTGTCCTGGAGAAGCAGAAATTCGCAATAATTGTTACGCTCTTTTCAAATGTGCAAAGCCCACTACTTCAAATTTTGGTCAAAATTTTTATTTTCCAATGAATAGAAGGCATTATCAAAAGATTCTTCTAGGTACATATGTCTGAAATGGCGCATAAAGCTATTTCTTTTACTGAAAAAGTTCTTCCACATTTGATACTAGAATGAAATGCCGTAACCGTTGACTTACAAGATTGATAAGCAAACTAGAAGTCAGATAGGGGATGCTCTTTTATGTAAGTAGAATTGATCAAATGCTTCAAAACCTGTTCCATAGTCGTCTTCACAAACCTGAAGAAAGTTTTATTGGACTATATGTTTTTGAATGCGTCTGGCTCGCTTGCCCTTTTTTTTGTATAAATATAACTTTTACAAGTCTCCATTTTCTCAATCTCATACTAGTCATGAACATCTCAATTAGTGATGGAGCCAACACCGCTTCAATCAATGGTAAAAATAAATCATCAAATCCTGCAGATTTAAAACTCTGGCCTTCATGAAGATTTTATCAGCTAAATCTGAGGCGGTGTTTACTGTACTATTCTACCGTGAATCGCATATATGTTCCATATGCATAGAAAATCCAGAAAATATGGGACTGATATGCGATACACGGCAATATTTGAATCCGTAGAGTTTATACTAGAACATCCTTCAGCTTCCAGAGATATAGTGTCATTGGAATCTAAACTTAAAACCGAACCTGTAATTGTAGTTTACGCAACAAGGTGCAGAATGAAGATTTTTACAGCACGAGTCGTACATTTATCCAACGAGGCTTGCCGAGTTGGATAATTACGACGAGTGCTGTAAAAATAGAGTTCTGCACCGAGTTGCGTACAACGTTTTTTGCAATTTCATAAATTACCGCTGTTTGAGAAAGTCTGCTCGTAGCAGCTTACGCTGTGCACTTGTGCAGTTATCACAAATTTTCAAACCTGCGTCCAAAAAGCATCAAGAAGTTAATCAAAACTGAAAACAGTGCTGTAATAGTTGATTGCGCAACCCAAATCAGTGATGTAATGAACCATTACAGCAATGCTAATTTGGTGTGAGAAAGTATGCCTTTTACTGGCAGATTTGCGTGAGATTAAACAGCCTATTACGATAAGAAATTAAAAAAAAAGAGTTTCCGTCATTAAATCCAAAGTTTCACCAGGAATTTTAGTAGAAGCTCCATCGACACGTTTCAGATTTCCCAGTTCATTTGCATGATCTTTTGCAAGCGTTTTCTGTAGTCTTGCGACTGCAGGAGTGCTGTTTATGTTTTCACATGTCAGCATTCAAGACTTTCTTCTAGATTTTCGTATTTCGTTGTTGTATTCAGATAGGGCTTTCCTGTACTGAGTTTTATCTTCTGTTTGTTTCTCTTTATTGAACATTTTACAAGAAAATTTCTAAGGCGATCCAGTTTAGAGTTCTGTTATGGCACGTCTCTAGTAGTGCAACAACTCTGCCGGTGGAAGCATAATTGTCCCATGTGCATTTTCGGCAATATTGAGATTTTGCAGCCCATGACCATGTATCATGGGGTACTATCATATGGGGAAATAAAAATAGGTAGTTTGTTCCGAAAATTGTTGAAAAAATGCAAGGCCGATTTGTAACATTCTTAAAAGTGGACGCATAAGCGTCACGTTTCATTGGAAATCCTATGGAACTATAAAATTGCTCTAAAACAAAAATTAGTGCTCAAATTCAAAATTGGTAGATGTTAGAACACGATTCAGCACTTATACTTCATAGTTGAGACAATTTACTTTTTTCGAACTTTGGACGCGATTTTCTCGATTGTCTGTTTTTGCACATGGGACATTTATGCGTCCACCGGCAGAACTGCTGTTAAAGGAATTGATTATACTTTCATTTACCCTTTGAGAAAATGATTCTTACTTTATGATAGTTTTCCCTTTGTAAATGACTGTGAATTGAACAATTCTACACCTTGATCCCAGTCTGTCTTCCTGGGATTTCTGAATGCGGTGCTAAAATAATCTTTGCCGCTCCAATTGCAAATTATGTGTTTGTGAGTAGATCCCATACCTCCTTTGCAACCATTATTGCAAATGTCTATATTGTTGGAAGACAATCTGGAGCAACATTTGAAAAGGGCATACTAGCATTGGTAAACAATGACTTCAAACGTCGCTCCTGAGCCCCCATCAGCTTATTCGCACTCATACTCATACTCATTGTTGTCGGCAAATATTTTCGCACCTCATACACGGCACATGGCAGTAAGTACCAATTGTTTACAACTGTACAATGTACTGAATTGTATCATAATGCATTCGCATCGCACTCGTGGCAGATATACATAAGCTGTGACAATTTACGCAGTCGTATAGCGTGAAAATGAAATGCGCACCAAAAATAAACAATGTGTTTATGAATGGATGTCAATTGAGGTGGAAGTTGCGTCTTCCGAAAGATTAATTTCATTATCCTCGGCTACTCTACTTTGTACACGTGTTATTTCCAGTTACAGTTTTTGTCCTGGCCCAGTGCCAGTAAAGTTTTATTTTTTACTAGTTTCCTTGTTCATGTTTTCTCTACTGCCAAAGACGGCGCCATGCTTGAATGATGACAGCACATTCACGAAGAAGTTAGGTGTGGTTTCTACCGTGTCCACGGACTTTTTTCAAGGTTGAATTTTATATCCAGCAAACGCGCGACAAACCTTTTGAAACCGAACGGTCATTTGCATTCCTGTGTCGGGTGCAATCACCTTCATCTCAGAGCGGTGGCCGTCGGCTATACAGGTTGTGATGCATTGATGCGTCTCGTTTTTTGGTATTAGTTCCATTAGCACATCATTGATGAAACTGATTATGATTTGTAGCGGAGTAGAAAAGGGCAGATGTTACTCGTAGGTTGCGACTAAGAAAAACTGGTTTTTACGTCATACAAGAGGTTCAATCGGGTGACACAGTAACCTATTGAACGATTGCTTCCATAGTTAAACATCGTTTGGAAATTTGTTTCGTGTCATTGCCCTTCCATAGAGCATCGCTGCATTCTACCGCTCACATGCTTTCTAACGCATAAACATGTGCTTCGGTTGTACCGGCTGATTCACCAATTAACGCTTCAATTAATTTGCCAAGGTATCCGAAGAGCCAGTATTGGCACGTGCCAGCCTGGCAATCTAGTAAATTCACAATTCAAACAAAATGTTTCGATGCGCAAGCGCAATGCAATTTGATGCAGTTCACCTTTGTTTGTGTGCGATGTTTACAATATATTTTCGCATTCAAAATTTCAAAATGGTTTTGAACGTTTGTTTCTCACGTTTTTAATTGTCGCTGTTGGTTAGGAAGATGGGAACAACAGAAATGGCATGGGCGGCATCTTTATACGATCATCAATTATTGGATTTTTCATTTCTCACCTCTGCTTTCGAGCAAATACCTTCCGAAACAGAACCGAAATGCATACCCACATACGACCAGCCCAGCTGTGTTGCGATAGGTTTGTGTTTTGTTTTGACTGACTAGACTATGGAACCGGTTTTCTTGAGTTTCTACGCCGCCGTACCTACCGTTGTACTTTTGCGCCACGCGAAAAGTTGTGCAGTTTTACTCAGACAACGTTTACTTTTTTACAACACCTGCCGTTGGATCTGCTCTGCGCCTACAACTTGCAACCTGATTGCTGCTCTAAGTCATTGGGTTACCCACTAAGATGTGTTGCTGGCTTGGCTGGTTGGAGGCTGTATGGCAGCATCGTTAGGTTTTGTGGCATAGTGACTTTGTGGCCTAGATATGTCTAGTAGATGCGGCGATGATAGAACGTAGGGTGGGAAAGATGCAAAGCAGTTACAATTTTCTCGTTTATTTTTTCCTCTATAAATATTCTCTGATCGCTCATTCTACGACATTTGGGCCACTAACTGTCCTATCTATCTCAAACCGATCACTATTGCCGGTTTCCATACGGCATATTCTTATTTAAAACAATTAGATAATTAGCAAAATATATGTTGTTATGGCTTACTTTCTTTACTGGTCAGATTAATGCCTGAGTGTCTTATGCTGTACATAGGAGTCGTCTCAATTCGACTCGGTCCATGGCTGTGCGTCTCCAGTCCCGCACTCTGCGAAGGGTCCGCAAATCGATATTCACTTGATCGACCCACCTAGTCCACTGCGCATCACGTCTTCTTATACCGGTCGGATGACTCTCGAGAACCATTTTATTCGGGTTACTATCCGACATCCTGATGACGGGACCCGCCCATCGTAACCTCCTGATTTTCGCGGTGTGGACGATGGTTGGTTTTCTCAGCATCTGTTGCAGCTCGTGCTTCATTCGCCTTCTCCACGTCCCATCTTTCATCTGCACTCCGCCGTAGTTGGTAAGCAGCACCTTCCGTTCGTATAGTCCATGCTTCGTGCCCATAGAGGACTACCGGTTTAATCACACAGATCGAAAAAAGAGTGTAAAATTCTGTGACATATGATGCACATAATTGGAGCGTGGGATATCACAGAAGTTTACATGACATATTATGTAAAGTTCATGAAATATCATGTAAACTTCCATTATATGTCATGTATTTTGCCATGACTCTTAGTGTTTACATGACATATAACACAAATTTACATGATATATCATGTAAACCATCATAACATTAAGTTTACATGACTAAAATGAAGTTTACGTGACGTGTAAACACCGACGAACCGACGTGACAGCTAGAACAAATAAATTCAAATTTGTTGTCCGCGACGCCATGATGAAAAATAGCCGAACACTATCGCCACCTCTATAACGGCTCGCGATGATTTGATAGCTCGACACCAAACCCCCGTGTGTTCATATAGGAAACGGTTCGCGTCTGCGCTGATTTGACAGAAGCGATCGCTCGCTTTGCTGGTCGACCGTTAAATTAGGGGGGGACAGTTTTGGATCGCCACTGTCACGTCGGTTCGTCGGTGGTGTAAATCTCATTATTTTTATCTGTGCAGCGTAAATAGTTAACTTCGTGTGGCCAGTGCTTTTTCACCGTATTTAAGTAGAAGCTCGCTTGGTAGTGGATCTGCAGTGACTTTGTTGTTTTTAACCGGCCAACCTCCTCTTCAATCTCTTGGAGGTTAGGGGTCGGAAGTCCTTTATCATCCATACGTACTCCTGGGGTCTCCAGTTAGCCTAGTGGTTAAGGCTATGGATCGCCAATCTGGAGACGACGGGTTCGATTCCCGTTCCAGTCGGGAGAAAAATCTCGACTCCCTGTATCGTTGTAGTGTATCATTGTCCTTGCCTTACAATATACAAATTTATGCAACGGCAGGCAAAGGAAGCCCTTCAATTAATAACTGTGGAAGTGCTCAAAGAACACTAAGTTGAAACGAGGCAGGCCAAGTCCCAGTGGAGACGTAGAGCCGCAAAGAAGAAGAAGAAGAAGAAGAAGAAGAAGAACGTACTCCTGGATCTGTTACCACGCCACCTTCGGTGCTTGAAACGTCGCCGTTAAGGTGTTCATCGTAGTGCTGTCGCCACCTCTCAACAATCGCATGTTCGCTGGCGAGAAGGTTCTCGTGAGTGTTTCGCGATCTCATTCTTCCTGCTGGAGCTTCTTCTTCCAGGAGACTGAGTTCTGTCTGTTCCGCGCCTGTTTATAACGCTCCTCCATCGCGTTCGTACGGTGTTGCAACATTCCCGCCCATGCTGCATTTTTCTCGATTTTAATTATTAATATTCGCACCAGCCGTTTGTGTGATTCGGAGTCACGGAATGGAATGGTGGCCGAACCGGTTCACCTGCTGAAATTGGCGGAAACATGACCTTTTTGTTTCGCGGGTACCATGCTGAAACAAGGTAGGGGTGTAGTTTTTGTAATTTGTTCAAGCTGCGTTCAATTTCTAGCTAGCTCGCGTTCCAAATTTTGAACTACTGAACACTTCTTCGAATTAGTTTTTTTAACTTTCATATTCCGCCCTTTAATGCTTAACCTGTGATAGATATGCGTATTTCGAATACTACTTGTAATATACCTCAGTGTCAATTATCCACTGTCTGAGAAAGATTACAAGTAAATCTAAGATTTACAAGTATTTTGATTTACTAAGTAAATGTATGTATTGAAAGATCAGATAACACTGATTAATACATGTATGTTGTGAAACTAACTGTCCTGCACAGACAGTGTCTATGTGTCCTGTATCCTTCTTTAAGGTGTCTTACTGCATCACTAAGTTTTCAAACGAATCATTAGGGGTACTCATTAGCGTGGTTCAAAAAATCGTTTTTGCTCCACACCGCTTATTCGATTCGTAACCAGATTCTATGCCTTCTCCCAAAATTTGAGTTCATTTGGTTGAAAATTGAAACTGCACAAGCCCTTCAAAGTTTGTATGGGAATTACTATGGGAAAACGATGTTTTTAATTCAATCGACCGTAGTATTTCCCAAGTTCTCTAGAGCGTTAGTTGACCCTTGGTACTTCTAGGCTGCTCTATCAGCTACAACTTTGCCGAAGACCGCATACAAATCACATTCCTCATTAATTAGCTACCGATTTTTATCCAGAATCGAAATCTTTACTTATGATGGTTAAACTAATCGTCGGGCATCACTGCATTTTGCAGTGAAACATAGTAGCCATGATTTCAGTGTGCTATCTTCGGCGCCATATGCAGCAATGTTGCCTGCTGGGAAGCTGGAGGATCATTGCTAAAGTTTGTCCAGTTCGATACAAATCGATAACTAATTAATGAGGCATCCCATTTGAATGCGGTCTTCGGCAAAGTTGTAGCTGATAGAGTGGCCTAGGAGTACCAAGGGTCAACTAATCCTCTAGGGCACTTGGGGAAATGCTATGATCGATTAAATGAAAAACATCGTTTTCCCATAGTAATTCTCATACAAACTTTGAAGGGCTTGTGCACTCTCAATTTTCAACCAAATGAGCTCAAATTTTGGGAGAAGGCATAGAATATGGTTACAAATAGAAAAATCGGTGTGGAGCAAAAACGATTTTTTGAACCACGCTAGTACTCATCAAACAGATGAAATTGCTGCGTAAGCCATGATTTTCTGCTTATTTGAAATGTTTCACGATTTTGTGAATGAAATAATCAAAGATTGCTTTGGTGGTCGCGACGTTTAATCTGTTTAATCAGTTTACGCTGTTAAGTGAATCCCCCTATTGACTTTTTGCTTTTCAATGATTGTTTGCCTCACATTTTTGAAGTGATAAAAAACTGTCAATTCTGCAGCAACGCAGCAGAAAAAGTATCATCGCAATCACTGTGAGTGAGCATATAGGATGATACTTTTTCATACGAATATTCGCTTTGGTGGCAGAGAATTATCACTTTGAAATTTTGTGGCTCATATCCAACATGGCTGCCGATGCTGATGATGCCGTAAAAAGCCTTAATGTGTCGCAAATCCAAATCATCCGGCATACATCCCTTTTTATTGGTATTTCGTCTTAGGGGTGATACACAAATTATGTCACGCAAAAATCGACATTTTTCAACCCCCCTCGCCTCTATGTCACACTTTTTCTATGGGACCTCAATATTTTTTGTATGGGTGGTCACGCTCTGCAAACCACGCCCCCCCTCCCCACCGATAGCGTGACGTAATTTGTGTACGACCCCTTAGGGTTTCGAACTACTTAGGCACCTACACCAATTCCCGGCACCTCAGAGCAAAACAAATCAAAATATTACTTGCCGCATATTTTCCAAACGCACTTCCGTAGGTAATCATCTCCCGTAACATTTTCGCAACGGGTTCCACAGTCAATGAGCTACACGTTCACTCTGAAGCCGCACAAGTGCTCAAAACAACTATTACACGCAGACCAGTGCACTTCGTCAGCACAAAGATGGGTGCCGAAGTGATTTCTTGTTTGATTTTGGTGGAAGTTCGGCACTGGTGCCGGGAGTTGGCGCTGGACTAGGTGCAGTAAACTTGTTAAAAATCAACTTTTCGGCAGATAATCTTCACAACAATCACTGTTAACAACAAGTTAACGCAATAAGGTATCTGATTCAGATGGAAGAAGTGAACGAAAACGGTTGTTTTGTTGTGAATGTGGGTAATGCACAATTTTGTTTACATGTAGTGCCGAGATTGGGGTTAAAAAACCTTACTTGTTCTCAGAACTGAACTGCCGTTCTAAGCATATCTGTACCATGTTCGAGAATGTGCAACTGAGAAAACTGCGATTAAAGTTAATATGTAATGTATTTTTCTAATTGACTAACAATTACAGTTCCACACCGGCACACGCAGCCGTATTTCTATTAAAATGGATTATATCTGAAGTGGAATCAGTGAAGTTGCCTTTTTTACGCGAAAAAAAAAACATTTCATTTTTGAATAAATAGAGTAAAAAATACAATTTGGACATGTATGTAATTTGGACAGGCACGGTGAAGTATGTCTTGTTCCGGTAAGCTAATAAAAGTAAATACTTCTCAATATCAATTATTGGATCAAACAGACCCTATTCTGATGACTTACGTCGAAAATACGCTTAACAATTAAGAATTTACTTCAAAATTATCGAAAATGTAAATTGTTTCACTAAAACCCCTCAAATGCGCAGGTATGCAAGACGCCATGCACTTCACAGTCACATACAACATTCACCTCAAAATCGTTGAATTGATAATTGTAAGAAATTTGAAAGCCTCATTGCAATGAAAAACGTTCAATAAAGAAGCATTAGGCTGCCAATCTTTTAACATTCAGCTACAGAATACGCTATACTTGGAGGCGTATTCTGTGGGTCTGGCGATATTTTCTCGATTTTAACAAAAACTGTAATAGTTATCAAAATACATGCTTGTTAAGCGGAGCAATTTGTTTATTTGCAAGAAAATATTTGTTATTTTATGCTTTTTCCATGATTCATGGCTTAACATTGAGATAATTGCCCTGTCCAAATTATATATACCTGAGGGTGTCCAAAACATATATTCGGTGTCCAAAATGCAACGCAAAGTACAATCATATTATAAGCGTATTAGTAACTTTGCAAAATAATTAACTGCTTTCTAAGGAAGCTAGGGGACGATTTTTCCAACGTTGTCCTCAGCCTGTCCAAAATACATGAATTACCCTACTTCCCAGCGGGATAGTTATGCTGTGAAACACAACGCAAATTTGAAATTTCTACGCTTACTTTTCGCAGTTTTTTACTGTATTTCTTGTAGTGGGACAGATATGTTTGGTAATGCAACAATGGGACAATATGGCTTGGTATTTATTTTCGAAATTTCAGAACAAACTAAGGACTTTTACAAGTTTACATAAAAATACACATACAATTATATTGCGCATTACCCACCCTACTGGACCCCTTTCGCAGTTAGTATATGTGCGGGATTGTGAATAAAACTGCGATTTTGCTTCGAATCGTTTCGGTGTCTTCTGCGCACTTATTCAGCATCTTGTAATGCATAAGTGCGCAAAAGACACCGACACGATTCGATGCAAAATCGCAGTTTTATTCACAATCCCGCACTTATACTAACTGCGAAAGGGGTCCAGTGGGGTGGGAAATGTGCAATACTGATAGGAGGAAAAAAGTGAAAAATGCTGACAATCAACATGGTACAGAATGCTTAAAACGGCAGTGAACTACGATGCCATTTTTTTCTTGCATACGAAACAAGAACTAAACAAATAATGTCTATATACCTGTTTTATTGAGATTAGTTGTGTTTAAGAAGCAAGGCTGCACGTTGTTACTTCACATAGCTATATCTAAAAAGTGTAGAATTAGCATTTAACCCTCTAATACCCAATTTTTTGATTTTGATCTAAATATCATTTTTCGTCATCTAAAATCGATTTAAACATGTTTTGGAAAATGTTCTTTTTAATTCTCGATTTCGTGAATTTCAGTTTTTGATTTTTTCTAATTTTTATTTTTGAACATCCCCACACTTTTATATTTTTCCTGGAAGCCAATTTGGGGAACGAATTTTTTGAGATGAAAACATTTCGAGATTTTATGATTATTTATTTTAATATTGAATATTTTAATTTTTTTTCACAGAATATTTTATTTTCCGTGTAATTTTAAGGAAAATAATTTTAGAGTGCATTCGATTCCCTTAAACTATTAAATAAGGATAGAATGATATGGGAAAAATTTAAAATATGTTAATTGTAGCGATTCAATACAAAATAAACAATGACTTCTAAAAGGTGACTAAAACATCAATTTTTCAATGATTTTTCTTCTTCTTCTTTATGGCTCGACGTTCGCATTGGAACTAGGCCTGCCTCGCTTCAACTTAGTGTTCTTAATTGCACACTTCCACAGTTATTAATTGAAGGGCTTTCTTTGCTTGCCATTGCATGAATTTGTATATTGTGTGGCAAGTACAATGGTACACTATGCCCAGGGAGTCGAGAAACTTCTCCCGACTGGAACGGGAATCGAACCCGCCATCTCCGGATTGGCGATCCATAGCCTTACCACTAGGCTAACTCGAGACCCCAGTTGGTTTTTTAAAAATGTAAATACGCTTTAAAATACACCAAAAACCATTTTGAGATATACAGAACAGTCCTAAATATCAGCCAAAAAAAAAAAAAAAATTTTCCACGAAACAAAAATTACAAAAATGCTCAAACTATACCCCGTCTGAAGGCGGGATTGGGTATTAGAGAGTTAAGTTAAAATACACGTTAATATAAACAAAACAAAAAAAAAAAGCTATAGCTAAATGATATAGGGTATTCGTTCCCTTCTTAAGCATGTGGCTCCCATTTTCATCCTACGAAAAACAAAGGATTGAAACGCTGTTTGTTTTGTTTCTCATTTTTGTATTTTTTGCTAGAAGTGAGCACCCATGAAAACAAAAAGAACGGAATCAATCGGTGCCGTAATCGCTTGTTTTCGAATAGGATGAATATGGGAGCGTGAGATTAATGATGGAACACATATCCTATCATTTCAAAAACATGCATGTATCTCTATTGTGGCATATTTTCTCCTCAATTGGCTACTTTAGCGATGTTGAGATAATTCCATATTCTGAATCTGCATGCCAAACTGAGCCGAAATCCAAATTTTCATGAATTTTGGTGCCCAGGAACCTATTTAAAAATCAGTTTGAAGTTTGTATGGGAGCGATTTGTCGAATCATCCCTCGTCGCATTATGTACTTGGCGGAGCTGTCAAGCAGTTTCCCAGCTGTCAAAAGGTGATTTCAAAAAATCTCCTTGTAATTCATTTTACGTATCAAAATAAAGATCTTGTACCGACTTTTCGAACCCTCTAAGCAGAATACCCTCTTCGAATGAGTGTAATCAGTTTCGTACCTTTTAATTCCGCCCTATGTTGCTTATCCTTTGACAGATACGCGTATTTCGACTACCACTTTGAATAACTGACACTGAGGAAGATTACAAGTGGTAGTCGAAATACGCGTATCTGTCAAAGGATAAGCAACATAGGGCGGAATTAAAAGGTACGAAACTGATTACACTCATTCGAAGAATCAAAATAAAGTTCTAAAAACTGAAAAAAAAAATCTTGAAGGCTCAGAAAAAGCTGCTCTTTCGTGTAAAATCAAAAAATCAATACATTCTTCTAAATTTAAAAACCTAATTGACGTTTTATGATATATAACTTTGATATAAAGGATTTGGAAATGAAATTCTAAACAAGTCCAAGTTGACCTTATTTGTAAATTTATTGTCATATCATCATCATCATCATCAAAATAGCAATATGTAGCTGTTATCTTTCCGATTAGCATAATACAGTGACCGGCACAAAAAAAGATCCACCATATAGTGATTACCGTTTCTAGTGAAAAATACATGCACAAATGATAAAATATAACTTTCAATGAATGCACTACATCCATTTTACATTGTTTTAGTAATCTGTGTTGAAAAAAATTTGGTTTTTTAGGAATAAAATGATTTCTGATGAGATAGGGAAAATTGTTTAAAAATTGGGTATGACAGATGAAAAGATCCACTTAGCAGTTAATTCTGAAACTTCAAAATTTCGCGAAATTTTCACACGTTTTGCTTCTTGGTTTATGCTGTTGATATGTTTTTGACACGTGAAATTTATTTTGACATGAGTATTATCAACTTTAGGGTAATATGGGGCGAGTTTATTTTTCATGGGTCATATAATTGGTAAAATTTTTCCAAACTACAGAAGTTATCTGTAAGCAAGAATGAATGCTATTAATCTACAACCAGTGTTTGGACGAAAAAGTGATCAGTGAACCACTCGGCAGTTTTTCTTCCCTTCTGTTGGTTCTGTTTCAATTACCAAGCGGTGTATGTTCTCTCGTCGAGTCGCATGGTTCACGAAGGAACACAAAGAGGATACTCCGATATAAACAAGCTGCGGCGATGAGCGGGCATCGCTAAGTGTAACACTTACCGATGATCGCTCATCGTTGACTTGGGGCAACTGTGAATAATCGTTATTTTCATCAGTATTTAATGCGTTTTCGCTTTAAAAACGTGAAATACTATTTAATTTAACTGTATTCATGACGTTGCAGGTTGTGTAGTCACAATAAAAAAAGAATTATGGCAATAAAATATTCTTACCGAATGCATCGCTTTCATTAGCGTCATCGAGCATCTTCTCTCTTGATTGCGCTCTCGTATCGAACCGGGCAAGAGAATGAACAGCATTTCGGGGAGCGTTCCCGAGCATGTTGGTTCATGAAATGTTACAATCGCGAATGTATCACTTGCTGAGCATGGACCATTCAGTGGTTCGCGATAAAAATCCACACACTGTCTACAACACAACAATAATTCAGCTTTCAGACATACAGGAATGTACTTTTTTGAACAATTTTCATGACTTTTGGTCGACTAAGGCAAAGAAATGCACATGTTGTGAAGATTATTAAGGATTATATGATATTATTTGATACTACAACTCAAACTCAACACAACTCAAAACAATAATTGGGTTGCATTGGCTTTTCTCGGTGACAGCCAATGCAACCCAATTATTATATATTGCACGGTGATTACTCAAGTTTATTACAACTCAAAACACTCTGACGTTTGTTTATCGCAATGATCACCTCCATCTGCTTGTACTAAAGCTTGCTGGAGGTATATTCTATCTTATACACTTTGATAATTATAAAATTTCAATGTATTGTAAGTGGTACAAACTGGTGTTCAATCATAATGCTAACTTTTAGCATCAAATTCCACTGTCGCTTCAATACACCCATTCTCAGAATCAAAAGTTTGCAAAAAAAAGCGTCAGATCATCTTGCTGTCTTCTGCAATATTTTTTGTTGGAATGCAAGGAACAAATGTGCTGAAGACACCAACATGATTTGACGTTAGTATCTCTTGCAATCACTCATTTCATGTGTGCGCATAATTTAACACCAGTGTGATTTTATTTTGCAAGGTAACATTAAGTGCGCACCATGTGTACCACTTGTAATACATTAAAAATTTGTAATTATCATTGTGTATATGATAGAATACAACTCCAGCAAGCTTTATTACAAGCAGCTGGAGGTGATCATTGCGATAAATAAACGTCAGAGTGTTTTGAGTTATCAAATAGTATCAAATAATATCATATAATCCTCAATAATCTCCACAACATGTGCATTTATTTGCCTTAGTCGACCAATACTCATAAAAATTGTTCAAAAAAGTACGTTCCTGTATGTCTGCAAGCTGAATTATTGTTGTATTGTAGATTAATAGCATTCATTCTTGCTTACAGGTAGCTTCTGTAGCTTAGGGAAAATTTTATCAATTATATTAACCATGAAAAATAAACTCGCCCCATATCACCCTAAAATTGATAGAACTCATGTCAAAATAAATTTCACGTGTCAAAAACATCACAACAGCATAAACCAAAAAGCAAAACGTGTGAAAATTTGGCGAAATTTTGAATTTTTAGAATTAAATGCTAAGTGGATCTTTTTTTCTGTCATACCCAATTTTCAAACAATTTTCCCAATCTCATCAGAAATCATTTTATTCCTCAAAAACCAAATTTTTTTCAACACAGATTACTAAAACAATGTAAAATAGATGTAGTGCATTCATTGAAAGTTATATTTTATCATTTTTGCATGTATTTTTCACTAGAAACTGTTATCACTATATGGTGGATCTTTTTTTGTGCCGGTCACTGTACATGAAATGGAAATTTAACCTTTTGGACTCTATTTAGGTACCGCATAAATAAAACTTTTTGGCAATTTTACTTACGTGCCGAAGCTAGCGGATTTCGCGGGTGGGCGCTGTTACGCTTATGAAAACAAGTAGCCTGTTCCAACTAGTGTTTCTATGCCTGATCTGCACTAAACTGAATCTTCCTGATTCGGACGAGTGCTCAGTGGATGTAGACTCAACAGCTGTGCCAACGGAAAATGTATCAGTTAGTAAAAAGTGCGCGTAAGCAAAGGTGCCAAAAAGTTCTACTTTTCAGTTCTCAAAAGTGTGCCGAAAAGTATCACTTTTCGGCACTTTTGCTTTAGTGAAGAAAAGTAGGCCGTTATATGATTGCTACCGCGAGTGAAAAGTAGGGACATAAGCAACGCAATTGCAAAATAGTTATTTATGTAACGAGTTGCGAAAAGTTGATTTACATTTATCCAACGAGGCTTGTTTTTAATTATGGTATAGCTCAAAATTGTGACGTGCTAGAGCAAATCTGAGCCCGGTTTCAGATTCATCGACCAAAAATCTGTCAGAGACACAAAAGTTTGCTTATGAGGCAAAAAATGTTTCACTGTGGTATTTATCTGCGGAGTGGCTGGCGAGGCGAAGAGGGTAGAAATGTCTGTTGACAAAATGGTAGATCGGCGAGATCAATCAACACTGGTCTTAACCATATCCCTGAAAAAAAAATGAACTAAATGAATTACCTTTTCAATAGTGCTACGCGTGGTATAAATGCAAAGAGCAAAATTTTCATGATATCAGTGCAGACAAGCCTGACTTATATACATGGATTCTTTATTACACCATCGGCTCCACCCACATTGTTATCCAACTCCATCAAGAGTACTCAAAAACTCCCAAACTAGGTAAGCTAAAAGTTGACTTGCTAACCCACATTGAGATCTCAACATTGGTGCCGTTAATGTTGCAAAAGGCAGCCATGAAATAAAACGCAGTGCATGCTATTTGCACTGGCTATTGCTTTATCCTAAGATGTGTAAATCATTAACAGTTGCCGTACAAACTCGTTCGGATCTGTGTAAGTCACCTTAGCAACTTTTCATTCGACGTTTTGGTTTGGGCTTGAATTTCATCAACCAGTTTCCCTCTCAGTTGCGGGCTTGGCAATGCAACAGGGTACCCAACATCCCATGATGCACACCAGGAATGTGAAATATTACGGCTACAGTTCCACCATGTATACAGCAACGATTGTGTTTCGCCAATAGGAGGTAGTAGCAGTAAGTAACCGCAATTGTCATATTTTCATGGTTTTAAGAAGTGTGGCCTTCTCACCACTAACCAATCTCGGCGCGCAGTTGCGGAGTTGTGAATCGTGATTGTTCAGAAAATGAAACCACATTTGATACTTTTAGTGAATGGGCAGAACGGTAAGCGAGAGGCACCAAAGAGTAGCACAAGCAATTGTCGATAAATGACATTTCGCGCAATTGCATAATTTTTAGCTAGACACAGTCAGTTGGTACCGCCGTATTGGCCTGGTACCTAACTCTAATCGCTCTGCAGATTACCAACATCTACTACGGATTGGTGGTTTACACACTACCTCCCCCCAGGTGGGTGCTTAGTTGCAGTTTACCCGAGCAGAGAAAAGACGGTGACGACGACGACGACGACGACGAGTACTAATGATTATTGTCTCGAAGGCGCTCGGATGAAGACTTTTTTATGAGTGGTAATTCTCGTGTATTGAGGCACAGTTGATTTCTGACTACGTTGGAGATCTGAATTCAAAGAACAGATGTTTGTTGAATACGTTGCATAAGTTTTATAAGCTAAATAAGTTACTAATAGGGGGACTCACTAAACAGATTAAATTGCTGCGTAAGCCATGATTTTCTGCTTATTTGAAATGTTTCATGATTTTGCGAATGAAATAATCAAAGATTGCCTTGGTGATCACGACGTTTAATCAGTTTAATCAGTTTACACTGTTTAGTGAATCCCCTTAATGATTTTCTGCCGTCATCATATCTAGTTACCAGTTGACCTACTCACCTATATCTTCATTGACACTTCGTGGGGTCCCAACCAATTTGCACGTATAATTAAGTTTATGTTCATGTTATTCGTACTTTTATACGGTAAAGTCACATCGCATAAGATGCAGTAAAAGTGCCTCATGCGTACAAAAGTGGAGGCGCTATACGTGCATTGACGGGAAAATAATGATGCTATACTGCCCATATTCGCATAGTCGATGTAACCACCAACGTCTGCTCTGATGGGAAAACACGATTTTATAGATTTTTTCCGGATTTACATATGCACCGACTATTTGAATGAAATAATCTGTCAGTTTCGTGGATTACAGCTACAAAAAGTGAGCCGCAATGATTTTAAGATGTTTCATTTAATTTTTCCATATTTAAAACGTGTACGTCATTTTATGCGACCATTCAGTCGTTTTGATGAATGATTACACGGATAAGTTGACGTAACAACCAGATTGCTATGACCGTTATGTTAGCTACTGCGGTACCCGTTTTCTGAACACGTGTTAGATTTTTTTCCGGAATGCCCATCTTCTTCTTCTTCTATATGGCTCTACGTCCCCACTGAGACTTGGCCTGCCTCGCTTCAACTTAGTGTTCTTTGAGCACCTCCACAGTTATTAATTGAAGGGCTTCCTTTGCCTGCCATTGCATGCATTTGTATATTGTGAGGCAAGTGCAATGATACACCATGCCCAGAGAGTCGAAAAAAATTTCCCAACCGGAACGGGAATCGAACCCGGGTCTCCGGCTGAATGTCCGTATTCGTGCGTTAAATACATTCTTTGTTGATAAGCAGCAGTCCCGACTCGAAAGAAGATGTTATATCCGTGGTTTCAGAAAAAAAAGCTAACACGTCACATTCTGAAAATGAGAACTATCTGATAGTGCGGTCGAGCGTACCATAAAGCGTGGGCATCGTAGTAAGATTCACAGTTGTTCGGCTTTAAATCAGACCGGACCAGCTGTTTTTAGTTCAGTGATTCCTTGGCTTATCTGTACCTGTCCAAAAAATCGCCTAGTCCAATTTGACTTTACGCCGTCCAGTTTTCTTATTTCGTTTAATGTGTGCAAAATACCGGAATTAACATTAATTCCCAGGCTCTGCGATGGATCCTATCGGCTTCTTCCAATGCACCATGCAATTAAGGCAGTCTATGTTGAAAAGGTTATTTTATGCCTTATCCAAAATATGGTGTTGTACGTAGCTATTTATTAAGAAATACCTTAGTAATATTTACATTTTTTTGAGATTTACTTGATAAACTGAAACATTAAGTGTCACCCGCGGGCCTCATTTATTTTTTCTCATATTCGACAAATTACGAAATGTTACGAAACTAATTTCATTTTAATAACGAAACTAATTTCATTTTAATAACCTTCTACACTAAGTTTTTACAATTAAATTAGTAAACATCAAACATACACCCAACGCCGTATCAGATAGATATGGATTTAATTTATCTAAGTTTTGGAGGATGTTTGCGACTGGAAAGAAATGTTGAACTGTTGTGGCTTTTTCAGTCTAACAGGATTAAAACGGCTATGCCAAACTCCTGACCGTTTCACTTTTGTTAGACTGAAAAGCCACAACAGTTCAGTAGTATTGTTTCAATGATGGTTTTGAAACTAAACGTAAAACTTATAATAGTTTTGCTGTGGAATGATTTTACTCGTGGCTAACCATGAGTTTACTATTTCATTAACTGTTATGTGTCCGACAAACTTTTTGCTTTTTTCTATACCGTGCATTTCAAATGGACGCTGGGTACCCGGGTGTCCTGTCGGCCACATGAGGGTTAATCAATCAGGTGCCACAAAAACTCATGTTTCGGGTTTCAATGAGTTTGCTTCAAGCACTTAATAAGTAGCTGAAAGGAGGTTTGAGGAGATTACGTCGTAATTCAGAAGAAGCGATAGATATCTACCACAACCATCCATACAAAAAATATAACTGTTCATACATGAGGTGTTTGGATTCTATACTTAGGAGATTTGACAAACACCCATTTTAGAGTAATTTAAAGTAAGCACCTTAACTGCGAACAATACTCGCCGCTAACCAGGATCACGGCATATGGCGGCGTTGCATAAACTACGAATTGTACCAAGTATGTAAATAAATCGATACAGTATGAACCCAATTTTGTCAGCCCCACAAACTTTTTGCTCTCATTAACTTATGGTCAAAGTTTAACTAATTCAATCATGTTCATCACTAAACTACTGCTTGAAAATCTATTTAGATATTTAATGAAAACAAAAAAATGTGTCACCAAAACAGGCTGACAAAATCAGTTAACTGATGTATAATAAAGCGGATAAAAACGGCAGGCTGCGGTGGGCTGGGTACGTAGCTCGTATGCCAGAGAATTGACAAACTTATACCATATTAGCAGAGAACCAGGCAGGAGCCGTTGGCTTCGTGGTAGGGCGCGCACGTGGGCCCTTTAGGTCTTCCTCAACTGCATTTTGCGGCCCTAAGGGGCTCCAAAATCTCAGAGCGACTGGAAGCGATTGATCCAGGACTATAACCAGTGGAAACGATTACTTCAATCGGCGTAGACTCACCATTACGAATTGTAGGCTATCAAGTATCAATTTGTTAAATTATTCGCATGTTGTTGTCAAAGCATCATAAATGTTTCAGTATCTACATTGCATCCATAACAAGTATTAAACATAATTGATAATATTCACTATAAAAGTTGTTGATATTGAAAATGATTTTCAGGCATCTGAGATCAAATAATTAGATATCTCAAATATAAATTATGTTTATGTCAATAAATTATCTTAATAAGTTATCTCAATAAATTATGTTCAATCACGTTTTATGAGGAGATTTTAGTTTTCTTGTACACAGACGTCAGTATTGCGACCACATGGTGGTTACGTCAAAACGTTCTTTTCAATATACTCACATATTTTAGAACAAACACATTTTTTTAATAATTGGAGCATATGCTATACATGGTGTAGGATATGTTAAGCTAAAAAAGTGGATTTTGACCTATGTGGCGTTTACGTCACCTATGCGAATATGGGCAGTATATGACTTGAAGCGATATCTTATGCGATGTACGGTATGCTCTATTGCGACGTAATACAGCACCTTATGCGACTTAAAATACACGAAATAAAAAAATCTTGTCACCTAAGTATCGATCTAATAACCTCTGGATTATCGAGCCGCACTTCACACTTAACACCAAACACTACTTATGAAACACACTGATTAAATGTCATGACATTCTAACTCACCTCAGTGCTTGTTGGAATGCACTTGGATTCCGTGCGCTGTACGTGTTCGGCAGGACCTTTGGAAATCAAAATGATGTAGCATGATTTCCCGCACAGTTACCACTACTCCTCTCTTGCTAACACCACCCATTGTTAATTATAAGGTCAACAAAACAAAAATGATGACTTTGTAACTTGTTTTGTAACCATAATGATGACTTTTCACTTTCTTTTAGCTTTTTGGCACTCCAACAACACCTCTTTCATTGTTATCACATATCACATCGCAATATGCCAACGTTAACGATTCTAGCTTATGCGAGTTTGTATGTACATTTGAACGAGTTTATTTTCACTTTTATGCGATTTAGTTTGTACACCAATGCGAGTTAAACTAACATAATTAGAAAAGCACCAAGCGAAGTCGTATAATCATCGCAGTACGCAATTATGCGAATTCAGTTGACACTTTGCGAGTTCACTCGAACACTTTTGCGAATAAGCAAAGTTCGTCGCAACAAAACATCGGAATATCGTCTACTACGATGTAGTTATGCATTATAAAAGTTAATTTGCACTCTTATATGATTTTACCAGATACATCGCAGTAAGTTCAAAAAATAACATCATATGCGAAGAAAATTGTCCCTCAGCCGTACATATATGCGATAGTGACTTAAAATAGTACTTTATACGATGTACAGCGTGCATCCTTATGCGACTCCTGGTTGTCTGGGGTAGGAATGTTATAACTCTGGTAGTACAAGTTAGCATTTTGGTTGTTTCAAATGGAAGCAAATGGAAATGCGACAAAATACATCTGTTGAACCGAGCAACATGAAAGATGATTACATAGTCTAGATATCTTGTAAGAAATTTCATTTGA
Source organism: Aedes albopictus (assembly GCF_035046485.1). Lineage (NCBI taxonomy): Eukaryota > Metazoa > Arthropoda > Insecta > Diptera > Culicidae > Aedes > Aedes albopictus. The sequence continues at coordinate 437,919,336 of NC_085138.1, forward strand.
AACGTCGAAGCGGGATCGTTTCATTCGGGATTTCAACATGCCATTGAAATCAATTTAAAATCAAATTACAGCAATTTTATGTTTTAGTTAAAGACTATACAATTATATACTTTTTCAATCCTCTAATACTAACTTTAAAAAAAAAACCTAAATTATTAGTTGTAGATGTAGTGTATAACAAAAGCATTAAGGGGATTCACTAAACAGTATAAACTGATTAAACTGATTAAACGTCGCGATCACCAAGGCAATCTTCGATTATTGCATTCGCAAAATCATGAAACATTTCAAATAAGCAGAAAACCATGGCTTACGCAGCAAATTAATCTGTTTAGTGATTCCCCCTATTGCTTTTGACAAAAATTATTTAGGTATAAATCATGTTTTTGTAATTTTTCACATAAGTTTTCTCATATAACATAAGTTCTAATGACTGATTATTCTCATGCTTGCTTAAAATTTTATGAATATTTGTTGACATTTTAATCAACTCTTCATTTTAGCTGTGCTGATATTATTTTCAATTGATTCCCAGTTGTGCATTTGGACGAGTCGGACGTGTGCTCCGTATCTCACCACGCGATAGACCTCGTATAAGTGGAGTTTTTTCCCCCGCAAGTGCGGAAGGTTTTTTTATATCGTACGTTTTCCTGCTTGTGCGAAGTGTAGTGTCGCAAGGTGGTATCCTGCGCAACCCGGGAAGCGAGGTGCTTGCATCATCGTACATCAAAGAAGAAGCATCGCATCCAAGAAAGTCATCTTTATCGCCATCATCAGCCCCTCCGTCATCGAAGAGGACGGCGGCGACGGGTGCGAAGGCAGACGCGACGGACAGCTTTACCATCGACCTGCCTGTGATAAATATCTACCTGCTTCGGTCAGATAAGTATCACTCTTTCGATACACTCTTTTGTCCGCCCAATTTGTTTTGATCGCTTTTGTCTATTGTATCCCCAGTCCACATTCGACCACGTGCTTTTTTTTTGACATCCATAACAGTAGTTCCCAAACTACTGTATACGGGTAAGGGTGTACAAACTGTAAATAACAGAACTTTTTTTTTTGTTTTTTTTTTTATTAGCTATTTTTTCTTTTTTTTTTTTAATACCGTTTTTTTTGCATCCTACAGGGTGCGCTAAAATAAACATAAGAATTGAATTCGTATATTATTAGTACAAGTTTTTTTTTTGCTTTATTTTTTTTTATATATTATTAACATTGTTTGGTTTACAAACCAAACAGTTGTCGTCCTAAGGAAGAAAGTGCACTGTAAATACTTTAAGGTTTTTTTTCTTCCTCTTTTGCACTTTTGAGTTACTTTCCACAAATTTGTTTCCACATGGACGATTCGATTGGAGGCGAAACGCCTCCCAATGATATCATTGCTCGTACGCGGTTTTATCAGCCATCTTCGCCTGGACCTTGGGTTGTCTATTTCCGGCGCAAATGCAAACCATTGAATATGCTTTCGATTTCTCGAGAGCTGACGCGTAAGTATCCTGGGACCGTTATTCACCAAGTGAAAGCATCCAAGCTGCGTGTTACCGCACCTACCTACAAAGCAGCAAATGAAATTGCTCAACACGAAGCGTTTACTGTTGAATACGCGGTCTATGTGCCAGCACGAGAAGTGGAGGTGGAGGGGAAGATCCTCGACGAAATGCTGACATGTGAGGACATCAAGACCGGCTTTGGTCGATTCAAAAGTAGGTCAATTCCTGATGTGGCTATCCTAGACTGTAAACGCTTATCTAAGGTTTCCATGGAAGGAAATAAAAAGGTGTACTCGCCTTCAGCGTTTTTTCGAGTGACTTTTCCAGGTTCCGTCCTCCCGGAATTTGTTGTAATTGATGGTGGTTTTTACCCAGTGCATCTTTTTAGGCCGAAGGTTTTTAATTGTACCAAATGCAAGCAGTTTGGTCACAGCGATAGCTTTTGCGACAACAAGCCCCGTTGTGGCAAATGCAACCAAGCTCATTTGGAGGACTCTTGCACACAGGAAGCGGAAAAATGTAGCTACTGTGGCGGAGATCCACACGACTTGCAAGTTTGCCCGGCTTACAAAAGACGCATTCGAAATGAGAGTCGCTCTATCATAAAGCGCTCCAAACAGACATATGCGGAGATGGTGAAATCTTTTAAAACACCAGATTCCGTGTCTGAATCAGCTGTCCCAGTTGAAAATCCCTATCAGGAGTTGTCTTCCGATGATCAGGACGATGGCGAAACTGATGAGGGTAGATCTCTTTCGGAGGTACACGCACCTGGAAAAAGGAAGTCATCATCTTCCCCGGGATTGCGCCGAAAGGTCTTTTTAAAGTCTTCCCTCAAAAGTTTGCCTAATGTTAAAGGAGACGGGGTAAACTTAAAAACTCCGAAGAATCAGGTTCCTTCAGCTTCAGATCCATGTTGTAGCAAGAACCTGTCACCCCCGTCTCCGCCTGTTAAATACACTTCAAAGAGAAATAATCGAGGTAGCAAGAAAAAAGCTACCAAAGTTCCTCGCAGTTCAAACAAGCCTCCTAGACCCAAGCGAGGACTGTTCACTTTTAGGGTTCTCGTGGATCGCTTATATGATGCCCTCAGCCTTCCAGAAACATTTAGAGGCATTATTGATATGTTTATACCTACAGTAGAAGAATATCTTCGGAATCTGACACAATCATGGCCCCTCCTTGCTGCGATCATATCTTTCGATGGATAATTCATCAAGTGAGGTACAAGATATGATCACTGTGCTACAGTGGAACTGTCATAGTCTAAAACCTAAATTAGACCTGTTTAAGTTTTTGATTCACAACTCTGATTGTGATATATTTGCCCTTTGTGAAACATGGCTTTCTTCTGAAGATGAACTCAACTTCCACGATTTTAATATTATACGCCAGGATAGAGATGACCATTATGGGGGAGTTCTTTTGGGGATCAAAAAGACTTACTCATTTTATAGAATTCCAATCGCGACTCATCCTGGCGTAGAAATCGTCGCTTGCCAAATAAACGTAAAGGGTAAAGAACTTTGCGTAGCTTCCGTTTACATTCCTCCAAGAATTTCTATTAACCGCCGTCATCTTTGGAATGCGGTTTCTGCACTATCACATCCAGTTTTAATTCTGGGTGATATGAACGCGCATGGTACAGGGTGGGGCGAACCATATGACGATAATAGAGCGGCCATTTTCTATGATTTGTGCGACGATTTCAATTTGAACATTTTAAATACAGGTGAAGTGACACGTATTGCATCTGACGGCAAAGAAAGTCGTCTCGACCTATCACTGGGGTCAAGTTCACTATCATTCGATTGCTTGTGGAAGGTAATCGAGGATCCTCATGGTAGTGATCACTTACCCATTATAACCACCATAAAGCATAATAGTGAAAGATCAGACCATCCAATTCAGGTTCCTTTTGACCTCACAAGGAATATCGATTGGCAAAAGTATGCAGAAGCGGTATCTTTTGGCATCGAATCATTCAATCCCCTCCCACCTTTGGATGAGTATCGATTCCTGTCTGAACTGATATATAAGAGTGCATTAGAATCACAAAAACGACGTGTTCCAAGTGCAACCTTCAAAAGAAGACCAGCCACACTAGGCTGGGATGATGATTGCACCCAGTTGTATCTTAAAAAATCTGATGCTTTCAAAACTTTTCGTAGGCACGGTACCTCAGATCTTTATCAAGAGTACGCAAAGCTCGAAAGACAGCTGAGAAACCTGCTGAAAGCGAAGAAGCGTAGTTATTGGCGACACTTCATTGAGGGTCTCTCAAGAGAAACTTCAATGACAACGCTTTGGAGAGTGGCTCGCAACATGCGAAACCGCTCTTCTTCTAATGAGAGTGACGAATACTCCAACCGTTGGATATTCAGCTTCGCGAAAAAGGTCTGCCCAGACTCAGTCCCAGCACAACCGATTTCTTGGGAAACATCCCCAAGAGACGGTTCTCTGGACAGACCCTTCAGTATGCTGGAACTTTCTATGGCTCTTCTTTCATCAAACAATTCCGCTCCGGGACGCGATATGATCAAGTTCAATCTTCTAAAGAATCTCCCAGATATCGCGAAAAGACGATTACTGGACCTGTTCAACTCATTCATGGAGAACAACATCGTTCCGCATGAATGGAGACAGGTCAAAGTAATAGCTATTCAAAAGCCTGGTAAACCAGCGTCTGATCATAATTCATACCGCCCAATTGCTATGTTATCATGTTTAAGGAAATTGTTGGAAAAAATGATCCTATCACGACTCGATCATTGGGTCGAATCGAATAACTTGCTTTCAAATACACAGTTCGGGTTTCGCAAGGGCAAAGGAACAAACGATTGTCTAGCGTTGCTTTCAACAGATATTCAACTGGCCTTTGCGGAAAAGGAGCAACTGGCTTCAGTCTTCTTGGATATTAAGGGCGCCTTTGATTCAGTTTCCATAGGAATATTGTCAGAAAAACTGCACAATAGTGGACTTCCAGGAATTTTAAATAATTTCTTGTATAATTTGTTGTCAGAAAAACATATGAGTTTTAATCTCGGACAACTGACAACTTCCAGAATTAGTTACATGGGCCTACCCCAAGGCTCATGTTTAAGTCCCTTGCTTTATAATTTTTACGTGAAAGACATTGATAGTTGCTTGGAAGGACAATGCACGCTAAGACAACTTGCAGATGATGCTGTGGTTTCTCTAAAAGGCCCACATGCAGAAATGTTGCAAAGACCATTGCAAAATTCTCTAAATAATCTGTCAATCTGGGCAAGAGATTTAGGGATCGAGTTTGCTCCGCAAAAAACTCAATTGGTTGTGTTTTCTAGAAAGCGGAACCCAGCCCAACTGAAGCTCAATCTTTTGGGAATAGAAATCGACCAGTCTTTGACTTCGAAATACCTTGGGGTCTGGTTTGATTCAAAAGGCACTTGGGGTACCCAAATCAAGTATTTGGTGCAAAAATGTCAACAAAGGATCAATTTTCTACGCACAATTACCGGAACATGGTGGGGTGCTCACCCGGAAGACCTCATAAAACTTTACAAAACGACTATTCTCTCTGTTATTGAGTATGGCTCTTTCTGCTTCCACTCAGCAGCAAACTGCCACCTAATAAAGTTGGAACGAATTCAATACCGTTGTTTGCGTATTGCTCTCGGCTGTATGCACTCAACGCATAATGCGAGCCTTGAGGTCCTGGCAGGGGTGAAACCTCTCCAGAACCGATTCTGGGAGCTCTCGCTAAGGTTACTTATCAAGTGTGGAGTGAGCAACACACCTGTCATTGAAAACTTCGAAGAAATGCTCAGTCTGAACACTCAATCAAAATTCATGAGAATTTATCTGTTCTACATGTCATCTGACATAAGCCTACCAAGTTATAATCCTCCCCGTGTACACTTCACTAATGACAGTACCTCTGTTAAATACGATCTGTCCATGAAACAAGCTATTCATGGAATACCAGATCAACTTCGATGTATATCTATTCCTCGCATTTTTAACGAAAAGTACCAAAATGTCAATTCCTGTAAGAAATTCTTCACTGATGGGTCTCGCATAAATGGATCCACTGGTTTCGGTGTCTTCAATGAAAATTTCACCGCCTTCCGCAAACTTCAGGAACCTTGTTCGGTTTATGTTGCTGAGCTGGCAGCAATCAATTTCGCTTTGGGGATGATTTCAAACATGCCCGTAGACCATTTCTTCATCTTCTCGGATAGCCTTAGTTCGATTGAGGCACTCCGGTCGTTGAAACCTGTAAAACATTCATCTTACTTTCTTACAAAAATAAGGGAGCAGATGGGTGCACTGGTCGAAAGATCATACAAGATTACCTTTGTATGGGTCCCCTCACATTGCTCAATTTATGGCAATGAGAAGGCGGACTCTCTCGCAAAGGTGGGCGCACAGGAAGGTGAGATCTATGATAGAAGAATTTCACATGATGAATTTTTCCATTTTGTTCGCCAGAGTTCTCTTCAAAGTTGGCAAAATGATTGGCGAGATGGCCAGCTGGGACGGTGGTTACATTCCATTATTCCTAATGTTTCTTTGCGAGTGTGGTGGTATGGTCTGGATGTAAGTCGCAATTTCATTCGCGTGATGTCTAGACTTATGTCCAACCATTACTCGCTAGACGCGCATTTACACAGGATTAACCTCGCGTTGAGCAATGTTTGTACTAAGTGCGGTTCCGGTTATGATGACATCGACCACGTAGTTTGGCAATGCCCGGATAATGACGCCTCCAGAGCGCTACTATTGGATACCCTTGAGGCCCGAGGTAGACAACCCTTTGTTCTTGTGAGAGATGTGTTGGGGACCCGCGATGTCACATATATGGGATGTATTTTCGACTTTCTTCGCTCTGCTGGTATAAAAGTTTAATTCGCTTGTGTTTTCTTCTCCAGTTTTTTTTTCTCTGTTTTGTCCTCTTTGTGTTACCAAGCTACTCCTGGCCATCCGGAAGACCAAGTCCCACAACAAGTTGGTACCAACACCACAAGGCACCGAATTCGCTAGCAAAATGCGATTCACCCCCGGATGAGCAGCAGTGAAACCTTTGGCCCAATCCTTACCCTGTCCATCCCTCAAAATGTGACCTTCTAACCTCGAGCTGCCACGAGTACCCTGGCTTCCACCCATTACTAACAGATATCATTAAAAAGTTATTACTCTGTATAATGTATACTATTAAGTACAAAGAAAGATCCTCGGCTCCGTAAAGCGTTATACGCGATTGAGCCCCAAATAAATGAACTAGATAAAAAAAAAAAAATTATTTTCAATTTTTTTTAGTAAACAAAACTCAAAACATTTTCAGTCAAATATATACTTTAATGAGTTTATTATTGGTATGGAGTATAGAATTTGAAAACCATTTATGTAAAATAAGAGACGAACCAGCCAAGAACTGAAAGTCTCTATAATAAAGACAAATCAAATCAATTATGAAAAATGGTAAGGTTTTATATAATGAGCAGAATTTTACATCAGATCAGATTTCACGTTATTTTAAATGTATTCATTATCTTGAAGGGGCTTACTTAATTTTGAAGTGCAAAATCAGGAAAAAGTATAATGATTCATGTTTTCACATAATCTCAAACCGTTAAAACATGTTGAAATACAGTACACAGCAAATAATTTTGTAATTTCCAGGCGCGTAACTTCTGGCGATGTATCCATTATTAGATGTAATTTCTGCCGATTAAATCGTTTTCCAACAATTATCACACTTACCATGTACACCCTGGTTGGCAACGGAAAGCGTCGATAAACCCGTTTCAGCAGATACCTAGAAGCAATATCATATTTATCATACTCATTCTAACTCGGTGAAATGGCCGAGAGGTAAAGGATATGCTTCACAATCAACGGATGAATGTACGAATCCATGCCAATATTTTACCCATAAATAATTCATCTATCGATTCGGCTCTATAGCGATTGCTAGACCCACTGTCAAGCTGCGGCGGCTAATTTGCTGCGTGGAAAGAATGTAATCTGTACATCACTTTTACGACGCGACTGATGTGCAGCGAAAATGATGTGATATCACAAGATTTTTTTTTGCTGTGTAGTAGCCATGAAACACCACCCTGTCCATACGTTTTTTTTTTTAATTTCTGGCCACTCACAGTAAACCTACAATTTATGTAACAGTTAAAATTTCAGTGTCAATGCCTCCACCTGCAGTCTATTTTTGCAAACAAATCGTTTTGCAAAACATCGTTTTGCTTTCATTGGTTTTTAACAGTGATATGCAAAAGCGAACCACATCATTCCATTGTAGCATAAACAATGTTGATGTGAAGTAATTAATATTTATTTATCTTTTCGCTCTGGTATTTTGCACCTGTACAGAGGCGTCCGTTACGCTGTGCTGATTATTTAATTTCCAACAAAGCCCGTGACTCAATATTTATTGGTTTTTCAACGCTGAAGAGGCACCGGTTTAAACGATGAAGATACCGAGATGCAAAGGTTTGCTCTTATTGTGCGGTGATTGCTTACAAGCGTTTCGTCAGTGTAGCGAAAACAAAATCCACCACGGAGTACTTAAGACGGTCAACATTCATTAGCACTCTTGCGGTTCGTGAACAACCCCAGATGAGCCGGCATCTTATTTCTGCTCTCAGTGAAGCTTATTGCCAAATAATTGCAATACCACTAAAATAGGCATTAGCGGGCATTCAATTAGGCATTTTTCCGCACAAGAATCTGGTGGTGCTTTTGAGAAGAAACCACAGCAGCAGCAGCTACTTACCACTATGAACGGACATGCAATGCAGCGTAGCCAATTCGCAGCCAAGCCGACGAACAGTTTAACGAAGCAGAAGCCTTAGCTGAACCACATTTCAGCGGCTCACGAAAATGATGAAAGTAAATCGTGCATCTGAGGAGCGAATATTATAGAAGCAATGAAATCGATAGTTTGAGGAAAGTGAAAACCGCCAATATTCAAAGCGATCTTTCAGGCGTCACGAAACGGATAGGATGGCTTGGCATGGGGATGTATGATGTGCAGTGCATGCTATGTCTCAACATAGTCAGACGTGGAGGCGGACCCAATGCTGAGATTCGGCACGACTGGTGTAACCATCTCTGATGCAGAAGACTGACATTTTTTCAAATTGCGCAACCGAGGAGCGTTCTCTGGGTTGAATTATATTACATTTTTCTCTACCATTGAGATTGAAAAAGAATCGAAGGTCTTACTCCCACCCGTCTGAGGCCCCAAATAAGGCAACCAAGCAGCAAAACCCATATTTTTCCATTGAGTGTCAGTCGTCTGTCGCGCCTGTTGAAGCGGGAGAACTATTGACGAACAGTGCAGTGAATTGGTTATTGACACCTTCGCAGAAAACTCATCCGTTAGAGCATGAGTCAGACTGACTGCTGCTAGCTGTCTGTGGGTAGAGGCGCAAATTAGATGGAAATTTATTCTGCGCAACGCGTTCCTCTCGCTTTTTATCGCACATACTGCGTCTGCAATGGTGGCCGTAACGAGTGGCAATATGTTGAAGAAATTCACGGTTGATTCGCCGGAGGAATTAGAATCGAGTAAATATGTAGAAGGCGGAAAACGGTTCTTTGACCCAGGAAATTGACAACGGGGCACTTTTTAGAGGTTGGCGAGGAGTTGTGTTTCATTGCGTACCTGATAGCGAGAATTGCAACTCGATCCATTAGTCAGAAAAGCTAATCCTCTACTTCCAACTGGGCCAAATTCTCAGCTTACATGGGAACTTTGACTCCACAGTAGGCCGTCCCTTTTTTTGCAAAAAATAGAAATGTTATAAGTTCGTTAGTGGAAAATGATCGTTTTATCTAAGAAATGATCGTCTCAAAATTTGAAGTCCGTATCTCAAGGCTAAGTGGTCCCTCAAGGGGCCTAAAGTTGTCAAAAATGGTATGGGACCAAAAAAACATGAAATTTTTTTCGACAAAAAAAAATACGCTGTTCTACTAAAACCGGTGATTTTAGGACCCTTAAGGACCAAAAATATGCTTAGATTTGCGATATCTCTACTCGTTTCCGAGTTATTGACAAAAAACGACCGAAAAACCAGCATTTTTGACCATTTTTTTAGATTCCGAAGGAATTCTACCCTATTTTGTTCAATAACTCTAAAACGAGTAAAGATATCGCAATTCTAAGCACATTTTCGGCCCTTAAGGGTCCTAAAATCACCGGTTTTAGTAGAATAGCGTATTTTTACGTCAAAAAAAAATTCATGTTTTTTTGGTCCCATACCCTATTTTTGACAACTTTAGGCCCCTTGAGGGACCACTTAGCCTTGAGATACGGACTTCAAATTTTGACACGATCATTTTTAGCTAAAACGATCATTTTCCACTAACGAACTTATAACATTTCCAATTTTTGCAAAATAAGGGACGGCCTACTCCACAGTTATTAACCCTCGAGCGGCCGCGCTGTTGTATTTTATACAACACGTTCAAAAAAATCTCGCTTTTCGTACTCCTCATTAGCGTGGTGCTGTAGGTAGTGGCCAATTGGTCAATTTCCTTGACCTGATTAATGGTTATACCGTCAGGCTTACGTTTATGATAATAAATTACAATTACAATTACAATTAACAATTTTGCATTCGTTTATCGTATGGACGACATCCACGGATTGTTAAGTGCGGCAGTGTGGGAGGCATTGCTCAAAGACGCCCTAGGAATGGCTGGTTCGACGAGGAGTACCAGAGCGTAACGGACGAGTAGAATGTTGCCAGAAGCCGGATGCTGTTGTCGGGAATATAGGGAAGCATTGCTTAGTCGCAAGAGAGTATGGAACAGAATGATATGCGGAGGGTTTACGGAACCGTCAATGGCGTGCGAAGGAAAACAGCGATGTGCAACGACCGTAATGGAAACTTGCTGGCTGACTAAACAATGGTGGCTGCCAGGGGGAAAGAGCACTTCGAAGATTCGTTGAACGGTGGACGACAGACGGAATTCAAATCGACGACAACGGACAGGTTGTGGACGAATTCCTGGTCGGGCATCGACAGTGTGCAGCTTTATCAACTCTTACGCCGTCTTATATTGAAAATATGAGAAGAGGAAGAACTGCCCGCTAGTTAATTGGATGGTTTTATTAGCCCACTATACAAGAAAGGGCATCGACTGGAGTGTCCGAATTACAGAGAAATAATACTTCTCAATTCAGCGTACAAAATTTCGTCCGGAATTCTGTTTAACCTTCCGTAACTCGCGCGGTTGGCTACCTATGTCAGCATCACGCTAATGCTGAGTACAAAAATGGAGATTTTTTCAACGTAAATACAAAATACAACAGCGCGATCACTCTAGTTTAATAGGCTGAGGCCGATTGGGAATGCTTCGTCGGTGAATATTAGGCAGATTTTCGTGAGGGTCGATCAAAGACAGATGTTCACCCTTCAGCAGATTCTCGAAAAAAAATCAGGAGTACAACTTGTAGATCCGAACCTAAACAAACATGATTTTCCGCCGAAACTGATTAGACTGATACGCGCGACACTTGACGAATCGCAAACCAGTGTAGGGTTTGCGGATGAAATTTCGTCATCGTTCGTAACCTTAGACCAGTGGGGTGACACGGCTGTCAAACTCGGTACATCGCCGCTCCACCCAACATCATTTTTGGTACGGCGCGTTTTGGTACCCACTTTCTGGTCGGTTTACCCTAACTTGCTCCTGATTTTCGGGTGTGTGGCTCGTGTGTTGCTAGTGCTTATTTCAGAAATTACACATTTTAACCGAAATCGTTGTTTTTGATGATTGTTTCTCTTTCCTTATCACTTTGCACGATATTATATGTAGCAACGAAGCAGTGTCGATGTTTCCAGCGCATTTTTTCCATGAATTAAGCAATCAAAACAAAACATTGGACGCCATGTTGAATTGAATGCTGGGTAGATGATTCTGGCCCTTCGTCATCCCCCTGCCTTAGACGGACTGAAGCAGGGCGATGCTTGTTCAAACATACTGTTACCCGTAATGTGAGATACTGGATTGCGGCTGCGAATCGGAACTTTTTCGATCTGTGAAACCAGCTGAAGTCCCATAGGCTGCAAACTAAGACAAAACTCGCGTTGTACAAAGCTTTGATTCTTCCGGTCGCTTTATGGCCATGAATCGTGGACGTTGAGAGAAGGATTGGCGGGCCTTTGGAGTCTTCGAACGTAAAGTACTGCAAACAATACTCGACAATAAACTGGAGGAAGGCGTCGTATGAACAACGAATTGTATTAAGTATATAAAGAGATACAGTAAAGCGCATAAAACAAATCAACGAACCAGGAAATGTTTCCTCGGTTTCGTGGTAGGCCGCGAATGCGTAGACTTTTTGCAGTCGCAGAGAACCTAAGAACTCTAAACGTTCAGAACGATGAAAGCGGTTGGACCAGAACTGAGACTACTGCCGTGAATCGCAAGTCAGTCCCATCTGCATTTTGGGCAAAAATGAGTTAATGGCCGTTTTCGAGCTTTCTTCGGATGATCTTTCAGCTGCGTGCAAAAAAATATATAGTTTGTTCAGTAAAATTGAAAAACAACACCAAGTCAGACTGTCCCATAATGAAATGTAATCGCAAGTCAGTCCCATTACGAACTTGTGCACCCTCCAGTACAAAACCTAACACTATTTTAGCCAGTTTTATATTTTTTACTGTTACGTTTTCACGTTTGAAACAATATGTGAAAGTTTCATAAATTTTCAATCAAATGATTTTTTAGAGTTTCGCATAGAAATTGAATTTGAAAACTTCAGAGGCCATTTTCTCAATGCCTACTTTATACATATGGGACTGACTTGCGATTCACGGCAGACTAGTGGAGGCGATTGCTTCGTTTGGCGAGTAGTAGCCCATAGTAGTATCGAGTAAGTAAGTAAATAGTTATAGTTTAAGCTTCGAGAATATTCTAAGAAATGGCACGAAAATACTATATGCCCAACTGCCCATGATCGCATAGTCGACATAACCACCATTGACAATGTCAGCATTCCAAGCTAATATCTATCACATGTGCATAATTGTGACCAGTTTTATTCAATAGAGCACAAAATCTAATCAAAAGCTAGATGTCAATGTTAAAAAAAAAATCAAATTCTACATTATTCTTTGGCCAAATTTCAAAAGTGTGTTGAAAACTACAGTGGCGCTTACGTCAACTGTGCGAATATCGGTAGCCAAGGAAGTTAAAGAAACTTATTTTACGAATAGTTCTTGGATCAACCGGGAATCGATCCCGTCACGCTTAGTGTGGAATTACTTCTGTAGATTTGTTCAGATATTTTATCTGATAAATTCCTCCAGGAATTCTGTCGATTATTCTAGAAATGTTTCAGGAATGCCTGCTGGGGATTCTTTCAGGAACATTAACTGGGTATTCTCCAGAAGATTTCTTCATGAAGTTTCTTCTGGGTACACCAGCAAGGATGCCTTCTACATATTTTTCCAGACTTATTCATAGATTTCTTCTGGGGATGTTTTCAGGAAAACCTTCAGAATCTCACATCCAAGGATTCCAACAGGAGTTTAGTCTGGGATCCAGAATCCGATCTAGAGGAACTCCTGGAGCATTCCTAAAAAGAAGTCTTGGAGGAGTCCCATAAGGAACTCCTAAAGGAATCCTAACAAGAAGTTCTGGAGGTTACCTACAAGGCATTTCTGAGGATTCCAAGAAGGTTCCCGTAGGGAATTCATATAATATTTTCGGAAAGAGCTTCTGGAGGATTCCAAGAAATAAGTCCTGGAAGTTTTCTAAAAGTAACACCACAAAGAACTTCTGAAGGATTCTCAGAGGAAGTCCCTGCAGTATTCTCCCCTGGATCCTTGGAGCTTTCCCAAATGGGAGTCTAATTTAATTCATAGAAAGAACTCCTGGAAGACTTCCAGAAGAAAGTTCTGGACACTGCCAGAAGTCTGAAGGATTCCAAAAAGAAGCTTCTGGATTAAGCAAGAAGCAACTCCTGGAACGGAAACTTCAGGATTCCCAGTAAAAACTACTGAAGAAACGTTTAAATGACTCCCTAAACAATTTCTGGAAGAATGCAAGGCGGAGCTCTTTGAAGAATCCCAGAAGGAACTCCTGTTGAAATCCCAGACATTTTTTGGAGAGTCCCAGATAGGGATGAGAAATGTACTGGAAAAAACGGTTACCGGCTGTACATTTGACATTTTTCCACACGAACATCATAGGTCCAGCCAAACTCAAACTGTTCAAAAAATAAATGCCATAACATTTTTTTTCCTGCAGCCTTCTTCCTCGAAACGGTTTCTAAGCGCGAGGGCGCCAGTACTCGAGCACAACGACGACAAAAATTTATGTCTCTCCCGTTTTCGCATTTTTCTGCGTTTCAACCCGCTTCTAGACAAACTTCTTTACATGCATCACAAAGCTAGGAGTGTGCTCTAGCCATTTGTGCAAATCGATTTAAATTATTTATTAAAACAAGTGAGTTATTAGCAGTTGAAAATATTTGACATTTCTCGCAATCACCCGCCTCAGCATGACTGCTCATAAATATTTTCGTGAGGAAGCGAAAAACATTAAGCGTCTGCTTGACTGCCGTCAGCGCGGCGTCCGATGGTATTGGTGTTGCCGTTGTTTTGTTTTTATTGTACTGCCAGTATCGATGAACGGAAAAGAGAAAAAAGTATTTTTGCCATCCCTGGTCCCAGAAGGCATTTTTGTGGGAACCCCAAAAGGAACTCCTGGAAGAGTATCAAGATGAATTTCTGGGAGAATTTCAGAAATTAATTTTGGAAGAATTCCAAAAGCAAGTAGCAACTTCTAAGCAGAATCACCGAGAAACTATTGGAGCAATTTTAGAAGGAATCTCAACATTACTGCCCTGAATCGCATATCAGTCCCATTTGCATTTTCGATGATTTTGAGCTTTCTTCACCAATGGTTCTTATTTCTACGGCTTTTCATATAGGCAAGATAAAATCAACTAGTTTGTTCAGAAATTATATGAAAAAATAACAAGTCAGTTTGTCCCATATGAAAAGGAATCGCATATCAGTCCCATCTATTTAACCATAATGAAAGTTCATCTTTAGAATATTTTAAAACGTGACGATGGGTATATTTATTTCATATGTGTGTTTGCATTGAATTATTCAAAATAATACTGAATACAAAGCAGCGAACATGTAATTCACTTCAATCTGCTTTTTGGGTATCGGATGGTCACTCAGGAACCTCTTCTCGTTTCGTAGATAACGAGTGGCAAAATAGTAGTTAGCAATGGCGCTGATCTTTCCTCGTCGAATCTTTACGATGACTTAGTTTCACGTTACGTAATTCATGAACGTTGCCCAGGTTAAACTCCACCACTGGTAGTTTTTTACCCTACTCTCCCTATCACCTACTCCAGATCCCCTTTCCCCTCGTTTTGAGACGTATTTTTTGTACGTCCCCTAAAATTACATTTATACCACTACGTTTTCGCTCACCAGCAGTCCTTTTTTCTTGGTTTCTTGCATTATGGAAATCCAAAATTTATGTATCGCGTGGGACTGATACGCGGTTCTTTTTCCGATTCAAAAGATAAGGAATCGCATATGAGTCCCACCGCACATTTTTTATTTCATTTTTTCATTTATTAAATAATTAAAGATGGCATAGTATGAAGACCATTTACCTTCTTATGATTCCAACGAAAAAAAAAAACATTTAGTGTATACAAACATTTTATGATAAGATTGATTGTTTGAACCTTTTATCGTGGTTTTCTCAACTTGGTGTTTTTTTTTTTGCAAATGGGACTGATATGCGATTCAAGGCAGATTAACTGAAATTTCATGAGGATCTCTTGGTTAAAACCCAAAATGAGTACCTTAATGAGTTTTTTTATTTTTTTTTTTTTTTTATTTATTTCTACGTCTTCGGCAAAACTGCCGTACAGACTGATCAAACAGAAAAACAAAATTAACTTATATTTCTAATACACGTTTTGAATTGTGTTCTACTAATATTAAAATCAAACCACGGAAAATCGTTGACGAGGGCGAAGCATCTTTCCAGGGGATGATTATGTCCAAATACTGTCGTGTGCCTAGTAGCGTGGAACAGTTGACGCTGGCGCTGGAACAGTTGAGTTGCGTTTCCTGGTGGATCTTCTAAAGGAATAAAGGAATCCTTGTAGAAACTCCAAGAGGAAATTAAGAAAGGACTTCGATGTAATCCCAGAACGAACTCCTAAGGAAATGTTCGAAGAAACTCCTGGAGAACTCCCATTTGTTTCCTATTTTTTCGAAATCTTCTCAACGAATTCCAAGAGAATCAAGCGGAATCGTACGGAATAACCCAGTGCAATCCTAGAAACATTCTTGGAGGAATCCAAGAAGAAACCTATTGGGAAAATTTAAAAGTAGTTCTGGAGGAATTCCCATATATTGCCTAAAGTTATTGCAGAAAAACATTCTAGAAGAACTTGTGAAGAAGAATCTCTTGGAAGAATTCATTCCGGAAGAAAATGTTAAGAGTATTGAGTATGAGCACTTCCACAATTCTTAGCTGAGAGCTTCCTCTGCCAATCACCATTTTGCATGTGCATACCGTGTCTTCCGTTTTGCAAGATAGTTTACATCTTTTACTGAGAGACGCCAACTTTTGGCCCTTGAAGCACTAAATCAAATAAACAATTTAAAAAAATGTTACGTTTTAGGTGCAAAAAAAAACTATTGGTGGCAAAACGCGCCTTGAGGTGGGGCAAAACGACCTGTGGCATTTCTTGTTTTGAATTCTACTGAATTACCATGGGGCTCCATCCAATTGTTTACGGCTGCTATTCTAGTCATTCTCAGAATTGACCGGCTTTACTTCACGTCTTGTTTACTTGCATAGGAAGCGAAATTTTTTATATAATGGAATAACTTGAGCGCGTTTTGCATATTACCCCAGGTTACCGTATCAGCTAACCGAGTTCCAAAATGATGTAAACTAGTGTTATTATCTGTGGAAGAGCCCGAAGAACAGCAAGTTGAAGAGAGGCAGGCCAAGTTATTGTGGGAACGTAGAGCCAGAAAGAAGAAGAATGATGGGTCTCATTATCCAGTCGGATGTTAGCCAATTAAGGTCGTTCTTTGTTTTGAAAATTACCCACTCTTCATGTTTCGTTCTTCCGAGCTTGTTGCGAAGAATTACCTTATAAAGTTAACTCTAAAATCAAGGTGAGCGGATGCGCAATATTGTAGTAATTATGCAAGATCTCATCTCATCAAAGTAATTAACGCCCATTTATAGTCAAGGTAAGGAAGTTCCAATTCAATTATTTCCCTGATTTCATTCTCAGTACCTACACAGTCATCATCAAGATACCTACCACTTAAATTGAACATCAATTATCCAGAAGAAAAGATTTTGCAATCTCCGATCGGAGTTTGAGCTGCTGCTCGCGGTATCCAACGATGGCTGTGGTTCGATATTCTAGTAAGATGCTTGATTTGTGTTTTCCTCCTCCAGCACAAGTTGTAAAACCATCATCCGGATGCTTCCGCACTACTGCTGCACAAGTGCATACGGCGATGCACGGCCACCATGCCTTGTCTTCTTCGAGTATCGGCAGTGTTCTTTACTCAGATGTCGATATCTGACACTGGGAATAAGATGAATCAGGTTGCTTATAAGGGAACTTGCACGCTCACTCTCACATTGGCTCACACTTGTCGAAAGACGATTCTGATTCTTCAAGGAGATGCAGACGATAGAACAAAGAAAACCAGTTTCAGGATTTCATCTGATCACTTTTGAAGACACTGCATCAACTGCCTCGCCGACACAATTTACACCAAATCCTATCAAGGATATGCACTCCCAAAAGGAAATCGATAATTCCTTATTTTTCCCCTGTTCGACTAATAACCTTGAGAACAAATTTATTTTTGGTATTGTTGAACACGTTGATGCATCGAAAAAGTGTTAACGCGACGATCGACCCAGAGAGACTAAATTGCTCTGTTGTGTATCGGCGCCGCCGAGGCAGAAGGTTCGCCCAGCTCCGATCCGATCACACACCGGGGAGAACGAGAAAGAGTTGGAAGAGAGAGCCACCTAGGTAAACAACAATGATCGACCGACCGCGTGGTCTTGGTCTACCGGGCGGAGAGATCGTTTACCTGTGTGGTGAGATCATGTTTGCCATTAGCCGTTGCCGATCACAGACACCGACGCACGCGAACCAGAGAGTTATTCTTTCCGATGGAAATTCAATTGGAAAACTGCCCGGCTCTGGTAGTTGCCTTGGTCATGGACGTGCATGTAGATGTCCTTGTGGTTAATGAAAACATCCACCACTTTTTTGTAATTGCATAACAGTCCTATGCACATTAATGTGGTATGCAGCAAATCGACCGCGTACGCTGATGTTTGAATGCTTCGGTGAATAGAGGTGGTGTGGCGGTTAACATTTTATAGCCGTATCGTTAAAATTGGTAAATTAAGTTATTTCATTGGCACCGGTAAAACATGATCATTTTGGTCAGCTAACGTTTTAAATCGGAAACGAAACCTTGAAATCGATGATAGAAACTTGGTTGGTAGTACAGCAGCTGGATTGCCGACTGTAGCCGGGTGTATCTTCGATGTTGTTGGTGGCACCAATCTGATATGATGCAAGCCTGCATAACATGTAAATTTGTATCGTCTACCTACATTATTGGGATTTCTCTTAGGTACGACGCCGACGAAAAGCGGGCTCGTCGCTTGCTACTCATTGAAATCTCTGGTGGAGTCGGATGATTGAAAGGGAGTGTAGTTCAATTTACTGGTTAAATTCGATTTTGCTAGCATTGTGCATTTACCTACTCTTTGCTTTTTTTCTTGGTATAAACGTTTCGTTTGATGCACATTTTGAGCGGCGTAGGTATATTTTGTACAACTACCAATGGTAGACTAACAGATCACACATAATCACTTATGTTGAATATGAACCGATTTACGATTACTTAACAGAAATTAAATATGATTCGGAAGCTAGCTTACGATGTTGTAAGATTTATTGGCAGCACTATTGAACTGGTCAATATGATGCATTAGGTTTCCGTGTTAGAGGGCCAATTGGCGGATCAAACTTGGGAAGTACGAGGTCTGTTGGCGTACGAAACGATCAGATGTGTGTCAGCAGGTTATTGTTTATGAATATGGAAGACTAACAACCCGGCCATGCAAACTTTTTTTTAGGGATATCAGCTGGGTCTACGTGACAACTTATTTGTCAAGACTGAACCTGTTATTGAAATTTTACCTTTACGGAATGATAGTTTAAATTAAAAAAAATGCATTTCCCTTCCGGTAGATATATCAGCCCTTAGTCATGTCAGTTCTTAGTCATGTAAAATCTATGAGGCTGTTTTTGGAATCTTTGTCATTCACAGAACCTGAAGCACCAAGAATGTTTATGTCCAATACCAAATTACTTCTCGGAATTAACAAGTACAGGTATTCTTCGATATAACGTACCCTCGATATAGCGTACCCTCGATATAGCGAATTCGATATAACGTACATTTTGCTTCGATATAACGTACAACATTGAAAATTTTTATTTTTCCCAGGAATAACTCTCAGATAAACTACGAAATTACTCAAATCAATGTTTTTTGCAGCATTAGCCTTGTTACCTAGAATTAGCGCAATTTGGGGAAAAAGTTAGTGTACGTTATATCGAAGCAAAATGTACGTTAGGGTAATTGTTCCCTTCGTTGTGGTAGAACCTAATGTTGCGGTAGTGGCATTTGAGCACTTCTTCGACTGAAATGTTACCAAAAGGCATTTTTAATAGATGTATTATGCTTAATTTATAAGATTGCACTTTTTGTGTGCTTAAGTTTTGCCCAAAAACCTAGTTTAAAAAAATATTTTTCTTAATATTTCTGCTGCTGTGTTCCTATTGTTGCGGTAGTGTTCCTAATGTTGCGGTATCCCATATGATTTCAATGTGATACCGCAATATTAGGAACCGAAATTAAATTTTACCTCCATAATAGGAACAGTGTGCCTATTGTTGTGGTATGCGATTATTGATCGAAAAGAGAGAGAAACGATAGTTTTCATATTTTTCCCAGCAAATTTGGATAGAAAACTACCGACTAACGTTTTGAAATCGTTCATTAGATGGTACGATCATATTTTTTTGAATTAATTTACCTTATTACCACAACGATCGGCACACTTACCCTATATCGAAGCACAAAAAACGAAATTACTTTTTCGTGAAAACTCATGTTTTTCATTATTGGTTTTGTGAATTCCACCGAAATCATTGTTTGGGGTTAATTTCACGTCGAATACATCAAGACTAGCATACAAAATATTAAATTTTTCTCTGCTTCGATATAACGTACACTTCGATATAACGTACAAAGAGAAATGTTTTTTGTACGTATATCGAAGAATACCTAACACCGCTAGCCATGATGGTCTCCAATAGCGGAAGGTCCGAAAGAGCTTGAAACTATTGAGAAATCATCATGTCTACAGGTCGTAAGCCCTGATAAAGTGTGGAACGTTTTGATGGCTGTGATCCCTGACCATCATGTCAAAACCCAGGGATACCCAAGTGACCATACTGTTAGGGTGTAGGGGTTGCATGTGTGAGGCGCATATATTGACAGGCATTGCTATGGACCGTTAGGGCTGAGTAGGGTCGAGGAATGGATCTACGATTGCTGAATTATACTGAAAAAGTCGTGATTCAGCAGTGGTGGCACCGCTTTTCGCTTTTGTTCGGCCTTGGTGGTTTGTTGGGGTGGTGCGTGTCGGTGTGTGTGTGCTTTGTGCGTGCGGTGCTTACGGCTTCAGCAGGATGGTTATTTGGGTAGTGTGGGATAATTGGGTTTGGGACTGAGGGGGTCGTCGTTGATAAGGCCGACATCATTGAGTGCTCAGTGTTGGCGGTTGTATTGGTGACGATTTCTTCAGCCTTAAGATCTTATTTATACCACGCACAGATTTTTGGGAAGAGGGAGTACTTTGTAATGCAAGAGAGGGATTTAAACTCTGCGTTACGGGTTGGGCGAGGTCATGCAGATAGACTCAACCCAGGTGACCGTGCGGCTCGGACAGTGATGCATGAATGAGTGCGGTGTGGGTGAGGTGCGCTGCCCTGTGGGTGCAGTTGAGTCCGGCTTGGAGTGGAAAGAGACCCTTCTCTACTCTAGGTCGGTTTCGGTTGTACAGGCGTGGTAGTGTTTGTCTTATTTGTGCCGTGTTGTGCGTGATTTGCGGCTAGAGCTGCGTGGTTACTTGGGAAGTATTGTGCTCTGTAATCTAGATTTTGGTTTTAAGGTGAAGCTAAGGCTGGGCTGTGCCTCGGATTTGTTGGGCGCAGGTCGGGAGAGCTGGTGGCAGTTTGTGCTGGGGGGTTTACTCGATTGGTTATTCACTGATGGTGGCCAGTCGATCGACTTATCGGCGCTGTCTGTCATTTGGTTCTTGGGGTTTGTGCTCTCGAGGTTCGGGGCGTTGCTTCGTTGTATCTTCGCTTTAATACTAATATTCCTTGTTTGATTTAACTGACTGTTTTTTACAGGCGTTTAACTCATTCTATTTCATAGATTGCCAAATTAGGGTAATGGTTCAATAGGGTGTTATCTATCAGAGTGGATTAGAACGAGTTGGCGCCTACAATACACCAACACTGACACATACACTCCAATACTTACACGCACACATGCACCTACAACTAGCTGTAAAAGACCAGTGGGCGGGACAATGGTGCCTACTCAACAGTTGTAGGTGGGGTGATTGGCTTAGCTACATGACTTGGTCCGGCAAGCCCATAAACATCAATTGGTAGACGTATTGCCTAGTGAAAAGACAACGCAGATGGGCGAAAGCCAGGGGATGCGTTGATAATAGCAGAATAGCAGAATAGCAGAATATATCGAAGAATACCTGTATCACAAAATGCTATCTATGTTGACACCTATGATTATGCTACTTCAAAGATTTAGAAATAAAATATAACGAGTTAATATCAAATAGAGATAACCATCCTTACTGAGTTGGCACCAAAGATAGACTAGAATTTTCAACATGCCATGGGCTTCTGATGACAACCTATTTGTTCTTATGCACGGCCAAATCGTTGTCCCGCGTAACCTATAGTTATTGAATCTTTTCATAAAAAAAACAAATATTTTGGGATTCATCCAGTCACCCTCACATCTTAATTCTAATGCTAAAACAAACTTCTGGACAATTTTTCAGCTAAATTGGTTTTGGTCGTTTTTCGTCTTTAAAACATGGCCATGAAGGCTAGAAGCCATATAAAATCTCGCGGCAACCATTAAATGAAAGATATTTCTATTTCCTACAACTTTTGTGAACATCATGTACTGGAAGATGTTTAGATCATATTTATTTAATTTTCAATCATGCATGTTCCGAAAAAGTCACAAAGTTACATTGAAGCATTGTATGCTTGTGTCTACTTGTCACTTCTATCAATGATCAATCATTGCAAGCACTGCAAGCCGCGATTGCTATATTTTTTTGCTAAGTCTTTGACGTTTCGTGGCCTTGTTGTTTACGGTTCGAACCTTCTTTCGGACTTTAAAGAATTACGCAAGCCATCGGTGGTTAGATTTAATTCAAAATATGGGGTTCACGAGCGTAGGAAAGGAGGACCTTTTTGGATTGGGAATTTTGGTGGAATTTCGTAGAATCTCGTGGTTTCTTTACAAATTTGTTCCAGGACTCCTCCAGGAGTTTCTAGAGGGATTCTTCTGAGGATTCATTAAGGATTCCTTCAGATGCTCTCTCTGGGGTTCTTCCAGTAGTTTCTTCTGAGATTCCTAGAGAAGTTCCGTCTGGGATTCCTTCCAGAGCTCTTACCAGAATTCCACCAGGAAGTACTAACGGGATTCGTCCAGAGATTTTTTTTTTCTGATTCGCTTGAGCAATGACTTCTGAGATTATTTCAGTAGTTCCTGATTTTTTTGAAAAATTCCTTCTGAACTTTCTCTAGTAATTAATTTTGAGATCCCTTTAGGATTACGCCTTCCAAGACTACCCCAGTAATTTTTCCTGAGATATTTCCAGGAATTCTTTCTGTGGTTTCTCCGCAGTTTTTCTAGGATTCCTCTAGGATTTCCTTCTGTGATTCTTCAGGGAGCTATATCTGAGATTCTTTTTGGGAATCCTTCTGAAGTTCCCTCTGAGGTTCCTAACAGTTTCCACCTCAGGAACTCCTTCTAGGATTCCTTCTGGGACTTCAAGCAACTACTTCCGGGATTTCTCAAGGAGTTTAGGGAATGTTCCGGGAATTCCATCCGAAATTCACCTCATAGCGTCTGAGGAAAACCAGAAGGAAAGTTGAAAAGCTGGAGTATTTCATTAAGGATTTCTGTAGGAGTTTCATGAGGAATTCGCAGGAGGGATTTCTCAGTTTTTCGCAGAAATCCACGTTTCTGAAGAAATTCCAGAAGCAATTCCTGATAGAAGCCCAGAAAAAAAAAAATCCCGGAGGTATTCCGGAAGGAGTTCCCGAAAGAATCCTGGAAGTTCCTGGAGGAATCCCGGAAGAAGTTCCCGGTGGAATTATCGTACGAATACTGAAAGAAGTTCTTGTAGGATTCCTGGAAGGATCTCATAAAGAATTCCTGAAAAAATCCCAGAAGGAACTCCAGGAGGAGTATCGCATGGAATTCCTGGAAGGAATCCCTGACAGAAGCAGTTTCTGGAGGAATCTCGGAACGAGTTCCTATTCCACTGAGAAAGATGCATTGCACATTCGTGGTGTCACCAAGAACTGATACTTTTCGTGATCGTGATGTTTTTGTTACCTTTGATTTCTATTTTCAGGAAGGAAGTCGATACACAATTCACTTCTATTTCAATACATTATTAGCTAAACTAAACGATTCACTGGAAACCGACCATTATATAGTCGAACATGTCCATTTGCATGAAATTTTGCAAATAACGTTGATCATTTAATTAACAACACATTCTTTGACAGCTTAAATAAAGAAAATCATTCTGCCACCTTTTCATATCCTTGAGACCACGCAAAACTTAAAAGTCGTACGGGCTAAAGAGGTTGCAATGCAGTGTCTACTCCAGTGAAGAGAATGGTCAGACAAATGAGGCACAAAGACGCGGCGATTAATCTTCATGCCAACTGGTAACAGATAATGACATGAACTCGACAATTTTTGTTGCAGACAAACCGGAACCTGAATTTGTTGTGTACTTTTCAACTCGTGAATAATAACTTATTACCATCTCAAAATCGAAATTTTTCGATGATACATCTTCAGCAGCGTTGCAGTGTTTACCGACTCGAAGTCACCGCTCGTAAATCACAACCCAAGTAACATTTTGATAACCAATTAGTCTTGAAGAGGTTTTTAAAACCGTCATAAAACCTAACACCTTTGGTTTTGGGTTTATGATGGTTTTAAAAACCTCTTATAGTATATTTGACTAAAAAAATGTTACTTGGGAATGCAAGCCTTACAAATCTCTTAACTCGTGGTGCACGATCTTTGTCTTATTCTGTTCAAGTTGGGGCAAACCTATGTCGCAACAAATTCAGGTTCACTGGTCTACTCCCAAATTCAACGGTTTATTATGGAGAATAAGAATTCTTGGACTTGGCCCCTTGAACCTAAAGTGCATCAATAAAATAAAATAACAAAACTTCCCGCAACAGTCATAAAGATACTGAGGCAATCTCGGTCTCTAGTAGCAATACACTTTACACTGCATTTCTAGACGAACATTTGAAAAGGGCCTATCTGCTTTTTGTAAACAAACATGTTTCTGTCTCTGTAGGGCCCATCTGCATCCACCTACGCACATCAACACCCTTAACAGATAGCTTGAAGAACACTCTTTCTAATAAGGATGTTGATGTGCGTGGGTGGATGCAGATGGACCTTACAGAGACAGAAACATGTTTGTTTACAAAAAAGCAGATAGGCCCTTTTCAAATGTTCGTCCAGATTTCTTCCCTCATGATCGTAAGTAGGTACGATGTCGGCACCGTTTTTGACTTGATAATATTTAAAATTCCTCAAAGGCTTACATTTAAAACGGTAAGCTACTGCCAAGATCCGTTTGTTAATTCCTTGTTTAAATTGGATTGTTCTGATCAATTACAGAATAGTAACATTGGTGTAGCTAAGATTCTTTTTCTGGGTGGCCTGACTTGAGACGACTTTTAAGCGGCATGGTTGCCCGATATGTGAATGTGCAAATCTGGATTGCAGTTTTGAGGAATCAAAATGACTGGATTCCCGCATACATTCCTTCGAGAAGGCATCTAGGAATTCCACCAGACATTTCTTCGGGGTTTTGTCTTTTAGAGGGGATTTAGATATCTTTAGAAGTTCCTCCAGTGATTGTACCAGTGCTGTTTTCACGGTTTTCTTCGAAAATTTCACCAGAGATCCCTTAAGGTTTTTCTGCAGGTATTACTTCACTAGAGATTGCTCCAACTATTCCATCTGGAATACGAAGTATTTCTGCATGAATGTCTTCTAGAACTTCTTTCAGAAAGTTTTACTAGCGATTATTAAAAAAATTATCCAGAAATTGCTTAAAAGGTTTTTACAAAAAATCCTTTAGGAGTCCATCCAATTGTTCCTTCAATAATTTGTGTAGAAATTATTGCAGACATGGATTTCTTCAGATTTTTTTATCCAGGGATTCCTACAGAAATTCTTTCAGGAATTCGCTAAGAAAACTCTTTTGTGATTCCATAAGAAATTCCTCATGGGGTTTCTTCAGAAATTCAGGGATTCGTGAAGGAATTCCTCTAAAAAATCCACTAGAGATTCCTCTAGGAATTCCTCCAAGTATTCCTCTAGAGATACCTCAAGCAATTCCTCTAGAGATTGCACCAGGGATTCATTCAGGAATTCTTTCAGGGACTTGTCTAAGAATTCCTCCAGGGATTCTTCCTGAAAGTTCTCCAGTGATTCTTCAAGAAAATCCTCCAGAAATTCCTTCAGGGATTTCTACAAGGATTCTTAATGGAATTTATAAAGGGATTTATCCATGAGCTCATCTAGATATTTCTCAAGGATTCCTCTAGGAACTCCTCTAGAGATTCCTCCAGGTATTTCTCTAGAGATACCTCAAGGATTTCCTCTAGAGTCCAACAGGCATTCCTCGACGAATTCATCCAAGTATTTTTCAAAGAATTCCTGCAGGGATTCTACCTGAAAGTTTTCCAGCGATTCTTCAAGAAACTACTCCAGAAATTCTCTCAGGTTTGATCCAGGAATCCCACCAGAAATTTCTCCAGGAATTCATGACCAACAATTGAAAAGGCCACAACAACATTTTGTAAACAAACATGTTTCTATCGACTTGAGACCTTTTGAACTCCACCCACACACCTCACCACCACTAATAGAAAGCGTATATATCAAGCTTTCTGTTAATAATGGTGAGATGCGTGGGTGGATCCCAGAAGGCCCTAAGTCGACAGAAACGTGTTTGTTTACGCAATGTTGATGTGGCCTTTTCAATTGTTGGTCTTGAATTCCTTTAGGAATTGGTCAAGGTATTTACCAGAAATTTCTTCAGGGATTTCTCTAAAGATTCTTCTAGAGATTCCTCTAGACATTCCTCCGATGATTCCTCAAATAATTCATCCAGATATTCTTTCAAGATTTTTCCTGGAATTCCTCCAGAAATTCCTCTGGGAATTTCTAATGGAAATTTATGCAGGGATTCTTCCAGGAACTCCTCTGGAGATTTCTCAAGGATTCCTCGATGAATTCCTACAGTGATTTCTCCAGGTATTTCTCAAGAAATTCATGTAGAAATTCCACAAGGGATTCCTCGAGGAATTCCTCCAGGAATTCTTTAAAGGATTCCTCCAGGGATTCTACCTGAAAGTTCTCCAGCAATTCTTCAAGAAAATGCTCCAGGGATTCCTCCAAGAGTACCTCTGAAGATTTCTTAGTAGATTCCTCCAGGAATTCTCACGGGCATGTCTCCAGGCATTCCTTCAGGAGCTTCTCTAGGGAATCCTCTAGGGATTGCTCTAGGAATTCCTCTGCGATTTCTTTTTAGAATACCTCCCGGCATTCCTCCAGGAGTTTCTCCAAGTATTTCTATTGGGATTCCTCCAGGGAGTCATCCAGGCATTTCTTCAGGACTTAATTCTGGGACTCCTTCAGGAATACCTTCAAGAATTCCACCAGGAATTACCCCAGGAACTCCTGCAGAAATTACTTCAGGAACTCTTGCAAAAAATAATGCAGGAATTCCTTCAGAAATACTACGGCAATTTATCCAGGAATTTCTCCAGGAAATCATTCTTCCGGAACATGCATTATTCCAAGAATCTAGGGAGTTCTCAATCGTACATACATTTGCTTCAATAATCTTCATTTCAGTTTTACAAAACTCTTGTAGTGAATAGTCGTAGCTGTAATTTTATCTTGTAACAACCTCACCTATGATAGCATTCGGACCAATAAACGATTACCGCAAAATTTAGGTTCAGCTGTTTCCTTATCTTTCCCCCGTCTCGCATGATCATGCAACCATTTCCGTCGTTTTTTCGCGTCAATTTTCGCATTGAACTTGCATGCTTGATGTCCCACACATCGCACGTCGCGTCGTCGTAGGGGAAAGAGGGACATAACGCTCCGGCTAAGCATATGTGGTCATAAACCTCAAATGATGCTTATTTTAAGGTCGTATTCTGCCTTGGAGAGCAGTTTACTTCCTTTCCTATAAGACTTCAACTTTTGGCCCGCGTACCAACAATATTTCCCATTCAAATTCTCAATTCAAAAAAGTGTTACTTTTTTGGTGCCGGAAAACTGCAGGAGGCAAATCGCCTTTTTGGGTGAGGCATAACGCCCGCCGGCATTTCCCGCTTTGACTTGTTGTGAAATACCAAGGGGCTCTATCAAACTCTTCCCAGCAGCAAATGAAGGAGTAGGAGGCGCCTGGTAGTTTAAGGGGTTGGTTCCATATAATCAGCGCTGCAAATTAGGGAATCTTTCCAAATGTGGAAAATCTTCGTTTTTCCAGCTTTTCTTTCGACAATAGCAGCCATCATTGGGTGCAACATGCTCAGTTTTAGTTCTTGTTTGCTTGCATCTAACAAAAACCTCCACAATATGATGAAATCGCGTGAAGGCGTTTTGCCCCCGGGGGGCGTTATGCCCGCAATTCCCCTACGTACCGCATTGTGGTCTGACTAATTCCGCGTGGTCGGGGTCCTCGCTCTCTGTCGGTGATGGTGCGGTGTGGTCACATCGACAATGTCAATGACAACAACGTTTTGTCGTCAAACACTCCTCGGCGAGCGGAACGGACAGAGTTAATTTTGCGGCTAAGTCAGCCGGTAGTGGCTTACGCAATTGCGGGTTTCTTCAGCCTGATTATGGTAGGAGGGTGATTGGTGACACTGACCTTCCGCGATGCTAACAACACACTCAACAACGGTGATCAGTACGGTGGTACTTGTCAGTCAGGGGTCATTGATCTAGTTGCGTTGGGTATGGAAAGGGGATGATTGGTGAGGTTATATCCGGATGATTCAAAGGTTCAAGAACCAAATTGATTCTAACAAAATAATTCATTGATGTATGTGAGTCAGCAGAGAGAAATTCCAGGGATAACCTATTGAAGATGGATAATCGATGGATTAGGAACTACGTGAGTTGGTTCCTAATAATATATTTACCTATTAACCCTCGAGCGATCGCGCTGTTGTATTTTGTACAACACGTTGAAAAAATCTCTTTTTTTGTATTCAGCATTAATGTGATGCTGTCGCAGGTAGTCAACCGCGCGAGTTACGGAAGGTTAAACTTCCATGCTCACTCAAATAACCGAAGCGGTAAACGCGTGGGTATTCAGTAGAATCATGGTGAGGGTATCTAGGTTCGATTTCCAGTCGATTCAAAAACTTTTCGTTCTGGATATGCCAGTACTTCACAGAAAAAAATATGTAATTAAAATTCAGCGAGAAATCATGCACATAAAGGGAATGCTAGAGTTAGTGCACTTTGACATGAGATATAATGTAAAATTACATTATTATCGTGTAAATTTCCGCCAACCATCGCGTAAACCATCATGGACTCCAACCGGTTACGTGACTTTTAGCGGAAATTTACACGATTGTAACGTAATTTTATGATATCTCATGTAAATATGCACTAACTCTAGCATTCCCTTTATGTGCATAATTTCTCGCTGAATTTTATCTGAATATTTTTTTCTGTGTGTAGTTCCTTAACTTTCTTGGGAATAGAGTACAGTGATAAGCCGATTTAGCAGACCCTGGCTGTATTTTGGACTGACAAAATCGAGTACTTGATCAAATTTGGACATTTTTTTCTTCTTATGTTAAAAACAATCACTTCAGTTGAAAAACGAAAAAATATACATGAGATTTAATGCTTCAGTACAAGAAATGGCCCTTGAACCTTTACTCTTTTTCTTGACATACCAGAACACATTTAATTTTGCTTGAATTCGTCTTATATACTAATGTTTATTTATTTAATTATTGACCTATTTATTCATCACCTTTGAAATTTTCAGCCCAAAGTTGCTTCGTTTCCGGAGAGTTAGCTCTTAATGTGGTTTTAACAAAATTAAATATTTAGTAACCACCAATTATCTCTATAATATTCTTGCATCGCATTGCTTATTTAATATAGTATTACTCCGAGAGATCGGTAAATTCTTATGCGAGATGCAATGTATAAAGCCTGTCCACGTTAAATTTCGGACACCTAAAAACTGCGGAATCTCGAAAACGGTGTAACCAACTTCATACAAAATATCACTGAAACATGATGTTATGGTCAAAGGAAAATTGAAAAATGTACATTGGGTATATCTTTAGTTTATGGCATCAGTAGGGACATTATAGTGATCCGATCGAAATATCACATTTAAGGGCCCTATTTTCCAAATTTCTTTGCTTTTTCTCACAAGTATGCGTTTTCTGGCATGTTTTTTGTTCGTGAATGTTTCTCATAGCATATACTTTTGATTCCAATCGAAGGAGTTTACACAATCATCAATTCAGTATAATTATGAACAATACAAATTTAATGAAATTTGAACTTTTTCACTTATTATACAATAGATTGACGTGATTCGATGATTTTTTGAAAACTTACAGCGATAAATCAAAACATGAACATGGTTCGGTACAGGAAGGCTAGTGCTTCTTCAAGGTGGCAATTTTTGGTCCTAGAAATGTATATTCTTGCCATACCATCTCTGGTTTAAGGGGCATACGGGGTGGTGTTTTCAAGAAAATGTGACAATCCATACAAAAAATTCAGAGCTGTCATACAAAAAGTGTGACATTGGGGGGAAGGGGGATGTTGAAAATGGGCAATTCATGCGTGACGTATTTTATGAACGCTCGCTTAGCTATTAGTAATTTCTTTTTCTAACGGTCCAATTAATTTATTCACACATGTTATTTCTGCAAAGGTTCGTTTTTTATGATTATTCGTTATTCACCTTCTCCACAGGAACGCCAGCGTAGACAATCTACAGAAAGACAGCAACCTGCGCAATGTGGCCACGGAAACCGATACGCTGAGAAAACAGGTGGCGACACTGAAGCGTTCGCACGATAATGCAGTCACAGAGAATGGGTAAGTGTGGGGATTCCGTTGGGTAAGCGTTTTGTTTGCTAACTGTTTTGCTAAGAATTGGAATTAAGAACTTGGTGAACTTAAGTTTATCAGCTTAATTTGTAATTTATTTATTGACAATAAGATGTTGGTTGTAAAACCTCATTTCTGCTCAAGGAAAGATACATACAAACTTGATAATACTTGAGAAGCTAGTAATAAAAGATATTGCAATTACGGTGTGAAATCGTCAACTTTTCATTTAGCGAGAGAACAATGAAACGATCTACTTTTTTGACCAAAACCAAAATGTCAAAAATAACTAGTTTTCAACACTTGTGTTGAAACCAACTATTAAGCAATTCAGTATCATAATTTATATTTTGTTCAACTCATTTCGGTATCATAATGACCCACTTTTCCACACTCATTCATTATGCAACTCAATACAGTTGCCTAGTGTTCATTAAGCCGTATAAAAAATCATTGAATTGCGTATGGGTATGAACCAGTACGGAAAAAATGACCATTATGGTACCAAAATGAGTTATTTTATTTTATTTTATTTTATTTTATTATTAATTCATCTGACATAGTCTTAATGAATGTAGTAAATCTATTACTAATTAAATAAAATCCAGCCTTCGCAACCTAGTCACAAACTGCTTAGACGTTAACCCAAAGTCAAAAACTGATTCTACGGTGTTGAACATTCGGACCATAGCACAAATTGGTTGGTTGTATCCATACAGAGTACGATGAAATCCGGTTTGCATTAGACTACGCTGTCTTAGCATCCTGCCAGGTACATGGAAGTCGAGCAGTGACAGGAGTCTTGGGCAGTCGATATCACTATTTAAGAGTTTTACAACGAATGCTGCCTGTTGAATTTTGCGTCTTCTGCCAAGAGTTTCCAGACCGAGCAAACGACATCTGTCGGGGTACGCGGGAAGATTCAAGGGATCACGCCACGGGAGACTCCTAAGCGCGAGTCGAACAAACCTTTTTTGCACTCGTTCAATCCTCAGATTCCATGTGACATCATGTGGGGCCCAAACAACCGAGGCATTCTCCAGGATCGGGCGTACGAGGGAGCAGTAGAGCGATTTCAGGCAATGTGGATCTGTAAAGTCTTTAGCAATCTTGAAAACAAAACCAAGTTGTCGATTTGCTTTCGAGATAATACTCGCATAATGAGATTGAAAGCTAAGCTGGCGATCCAGTATGATTCCAAGATCCGTCACTTCGTCCACCCTTTTTAGAATGGAGCCATTGATGTGGTAGTCGAACATTATCGGATCCTTAGAGCGGTAGAAAGTCATCACTTGGCATTTAGGTACGCTGATAACAAGCTTGTTCTCCTCGCACCATTGTGCAAACATGTTAAGCAAGGTTTGCAGACGAAGGCAGTCTTCTATGGATCGCACCACCATGTAGATCTTGAGATCGTCGGCGTAAACGAGCTTGCACTTGAAACCAAGTGTCGATGCTGCATCATTAAAAAAGATGACAAATAACAAGGGTCCCAAATTGCTGCCTTGAGGCACACCAGACGAGGCAACAAACGGCGCAGAAACGTACGCTCCGTGTTTGACGCACAGCTTTCTGTCCGTCAGGTACGATGAAAACCACGCTAAGAGCCTATTCGAGATTCCCAGTCTAGACAACTTGCATATCAACACCTTGTGGTCAATTTTGTCGAACGCTGCCTTCAAGTCCGTGTAAATTACGTCTACTTGCATCCTTTCTTCCATAGCTGTCAGACAGGTAGTTGTCAAATCCAGGAGATTGGTGGCTACAGACCTGCCGGGAATAAAGCCGTGTTGATCGCTCGAGATGTAGGCTTTCGAGGCGTGCATTAAGCAATCACTTACAATAATCTCGAATAGTTTCGAAGCGGTAGAGAGACTGGTTATCCCGCGATAGTTTTTCACATCCTTTTTGTCCCCACTTTTGTGCACAGGGAACATGTACGACGTTTTCCAAATCGTAGGGAACTCTCCTTGTTCGAATGACTGTCTAAAGATGAACGATAGCGGTTCCGCAACGGCACTAATGCAGCGACGAAACACCACGGCGGGAATGCCGTCTGGTCCAGGAGCGAATGAGTTTTTCAGCTTTTTTGAGGCCTCGACAATCATAACGGATGAAATTTCAAACGTGTCCAGATCTACCGCATCCGGAGTAACACGAGAAGCGGCACGTTCCGCCTGGTCGTCAGATGACGGTAATTGAAAGACTGAAGCAAAGTGCTTTGCAAAGAAATCACAAGCTTCCGACTCATTCACAGACTCTTGCCCATCATAAATAACGTTGGAAGGAACAGACGAACTTTTCCTTTTGCTATTCACAAATCTCCAGAAAGATTTTGGGTCTCGACGTAAACCAAACTGCACCCTTAGAACGTGAGACTTATAGAGCTCCGCATTCATCTTCTTATAATCGTTGCTCACCCGCTTGAAATTGCTTTTGGCAAATGTTGTTTTATGGGACCGCAAATGGCGCTGCCATTTGTTGCGTTCACGCTTCAGCTTTCGAAGAAGGGGTGTACTCCAAGGTGGCGATAAGGGCTTCTTTTTCAGAGGAACATTTTCGTTCAACCATTGGCATATGGTATTACAAAAGTTGAAAGCCATGTCATTGATGTCCGTACAATCATAGATGCAGTTCCAATCCAGATCTGACAAGAAAGCAGAGAGGCAGTCGAAATCGATTTTCGGATAGTTGAGCGCTCCATTACTTGTCAGCGGTGAAAAGCGCGTGCTTTCGGTTGCAATATTGATACGGATGTTGAGCGGGGGATGGTGAGTGTCAATAGGAAGCAAAGACTCCTCAGAAGCATCAACGGAAACACGACTCACATCAGACGCAAAAACCAGATCTAGCGTGCGGCCTAAATGGTTCAGCTGTGTGTTTGTTTGAATCAAGTTCAAGAAGTCCATGCCGTCGACTAACGATGTGCCCGCTGGAGTCAATTGGGATGAACTGACAAATCGTATGGTTCCACTATCATCTTTCGCCCATGCAATATGTGGTTGATTATAATCTCCGCACACGAGGACGATGTCGCCAGGGGAAGCGTAGTCACAAATTTCACGAACTGTTGCGATGTGCTCCTCAAGCAGATCGGCATCACGGCTTTTATCCGGTGGTATGTAGACGTTGCACATCAGGAATCGGGTACCACGAACGTTCGCGGAAACACACACCTGCTCCAATCGTCGCCCGTTGTTCGAAACAAAGCCAGAGCTGCTATGGCGTTCGGATACAGCAATGAGGACACCACCAAAGCAATGTTTGTCGCTGTTTGAAGGACCACGGTCACAACGGTAAACGTTGAAAGATTGTCCAAAAGCTTGCGTAGAATGTATGCTGTCGTCCAGTCCTGTCTCCGTCATCATGATAACGTCGAAATCGCAGTCGAAGCTCGTCAAATAGAGATCATCCAGCTTGGTTCTCAATCCTCTCACGTTCTGGTAATAAATCCAGACGTCATCGTCTGGAGAGACATCGGGGGAAGCATGCTGCAACACAGGGCTATTGAGTGTGAGATCGAGAGGAATACTATGACAATACTCGCCTGTGATGGGAGCCCGTGGGCTCCCACCGTCCAAAGAAGAGCGCGTTGAGATGTTTATTGTTCCATGGCAGCTTCCGACGTTGCAGATGTTGGCGTCAGAGCTACGACCGAAGGTTTTCGAAATTTTTGAGCATTGAACTCCTCAAACTCTCGGAACAGGATTCCTTCCGGCCAGGTTGATGGGT
The DNA here is from genome assembly GCF_035046485.1 of Aedes albopictus. NCBI lineage: Eukaryota > Metazoa > Arthropoda > Insecta > Diptera > Culicidae > Aedes > Aedes albopictus. The sequence goes on from NC_085138.1 coordinate 437,953,195, forward strand.
CCAGTGCGTTTGATTTCAAGACTGGGTCAAGCCCAACCTTGAAGGAAATGAAGCTCATGTTGCTGACGTCAGCTCCTTTAGCCACCAGTTTCACAACATCGGGGTCCTCGTTTAACTCTAGGTTTGCACGTACCATAGCAGAAATTTCTTCGTTTGTCACGCTGGGGCGAATACGGGATAAATAGAGCCAAAATTTGCTCACAGGTTTACCACAGGTAGGAACGGATACAACGTTTATTCCCACCTGCTTTGAGCCAGACCGACATTCAGGTATCTGTGAAGAGTCCGGTCCACGGGGCCGCTTCGCAGCACGAACGGGTAGATCGATTGAGGGCCAACGTTTGACTGCCGGAGATTGGACGGAGCGAATAGATTTCGAGGACAACTGTTTAATTTCAGTTTGCAGATTCGTGATAGCCTCTGTGAGCGACACCAATGGGGATTTTTCGTCGGCAGTTTCCGAGATAGAGTGCAGTTGAGAATTTTCGAAGCGCTCCCCGCATTTATCACACATCCAATACAAATTTTTGCGGTGGGCAGGGAAATAATTCATCAGGGCTCTGGTGATTCCAGCACACATCATATGGAAGGAGCACTTGCAGTATCCACGGCATGTAACGAAGTCGGTGCCGGTTATCGCTTGGCAGCACTTGGCGCAATTCTTTTCTGCATTCATCGTCGCAACGAAATGTAAACACAGCACACGTAGGGACACACAGCAGCAGCGCACAATAGCAGCAAGTTCAGTCGAATTGTATTACGATTTATTAAGCGATATTCGACATGTACGGTACAAATTGCAGCTTATCCACAAACAACGGACTATTATTCAATATATGGTCAGGTAATTAAAATTTATAACGAGATACAAATGCTTAAAAACAGTTAAAAATCAACGAACGGAAAATATAGCAAAGCTTAACACGGCAGGGTGGCAGGGTTATATAAAACTAGCTGTACCCGGCAAACTTTGTCTTGCCTACTGCGTTTTTTTGACGTTTCGAGTCCCTAGCCAAGCGCCCAAGTCCCCGTTCAAAATGTTTGAAAACCCGATTTTCAAAAACTCTCAATTTTCACATGTTTTAGGCTTCATAAACCTTCTTTGGATGAAAACTAACAGAACAAAACTTAGATGACCCAAATCGGACCACCCGTTCGCAAGTTATGCGCGGTCCCACGTATGCCACTGCATTTTTATATATATAGATAGAAATTATAATATAGAATTGCATAAAAGGATTTATAATTCAATCCACCAATTATCCATATTTTTATTCTCAAGTCTTCGACTATGTTAATGAAACAAATTCTTATCATTATTATAATGTTTGAAAATTTTTTTGTTCATATATCTTCCCCAAAGACGTCTAACCAACGACCTTAGCGACACTGCCTCGGAGCTGACGCTAACGAAACGAAAATTAGCCGAGTGCCAGAAGGAGGTGGAACGCATGAAAGCCCAACTGCGCGAATATGTTCAGGAAATTCAGCGTGCCGAGGAGCTGCTGTGTATCAAGGTAATTAGATTGTCGTAGTGCTTTCTTCTTGCTTTGCCTGAAATCGTGCATAGCAGGGTAGCAGCATCGGAAGTTAGGAAGTTTGATTCCACCGGTTTTTGGTGTTTGTTTCTTTAACGTTTGCTATAGCACTAATTTTAATTAGTAAGTTTATCACACAGACAGAAGAAACGAAATAATGCAATTTGCAGTTTGTTCAAGATCATAAGCTCTGATTATTATTTTTTTAACTAGGAACGCGAACGGGAAGAAATGCTCGAACATTATAAATCACTCTCCGAAGGAGTGAATATGCTTGAAGTAAGCAACCATACTTTGGAGGCTGAAAGTGCAGAAGCCAAGTGAGTATCGTTTAAAATTCTTACATAATATCTTACTCGGTACTAACAATAGATAGATAGGTTATGATTCTCGTGAGTCATTCTCACGAAAGAACGTTTCTTACTGGTACTTCCAATAACATGAAATGATTATTCGCATTAGGTGAAATGATAGTAAACCTTTTCGGTCTTTCTCGCACGGTAGCTGTTCGCTGAATGATAGTTTAATCTAGAAACAACTCATATCTCATCCCCTTACAATACGTCGCATTTTTCTAACTAGATTCTGCTGCACAGAAGTATCATAAATTAGAAAATAACTGAAATTATCCCTGTTTCTTCGGTTGATGTTATCCTTTCTACACCGATCTTTTCTCTCTATTTTTAAACCGCTCCCCTTCTAATGCACGTGCACGGTTTGTTTGTGTGGATGTGGTGAACCGCAATCCTATCACACACGGTCGTCTACCGTGTCCGTCCGTAGGTATAACCGTAGATATAGAGATAATTAGTTTTGCAGCGTTTATTGCTTTATTGCCAATTTATTTTTATACTTATAACCCTTTCCGTATCAATTTCTCGACCACATTGTGGTGTTTCCTTGCAAAATGAACCAAATTTCCTATGGGAACCGTATGTTTCGTGCAGAAAGCTTCTTCAGGAAGCGGAAGGACGCATCAACGGGTTGCAAGAGCGAGTTGGTCTACGTGAAGCTGAAATTAAGTCCTACGAGGAGCAGATTAATGGACTGTCGAGCAATATTGTTTCGTTGGAAAGAGAGATGGAGTGTCTCAAGGAGGAAAACGGCAATCTTCGGGAGGACTTGGAAGCGACAAAGGATCTTTGCAATAAATTGGACCTCCAGAAGGATAAGCTCAACGCAGAGTTAGAAGAGCATTCTAGCATCCGCGAACAGCTGAACAAAGAAAATGCAACGTTGAAGCGACAGCTTTCGTTGGCGCATACTGGAGACAAAGCGGCGTTGCATGGATTGCAAGAACTGCTGGCAGCTAGTCGTGTGGAAGTCGAACAACAGCGAATTGTTACCAATCAATTGAATCAAGAGGTGAAGACATTGAAGGAGCAGATAGAGGAGTTGAAGATGAAGTTGGACGAAGAGCAACGGAATGCCGCTCGAAGTGAAGCACTGGCGAATGAGTACAGTGTTCAGTTGCAGGAATTGAGACGAATGATTACCGACGATCGGTTCGCACAAGTCCAGACCAGAGAGGAGGAAGATTACAACAGGTATTCTACTTTTTAAAATTGATGACAATCCATTTTGCGGGCTATCAAATTGGAAGTTGATTATTTTTTTAATTGGTTGATTTTCATTTATAAATGATTAAGATTGGGATGACGTCAGGATTTGTGACAAAAACATACATTCCGGACTATACCATTTATTAGGTTACATAGAATATCTGTTATTTCCACTGTTTCCAGAAAATACAGGCCAATAATGTTTCCCAATTAAATGTGGGCCATATTCTTAGTACATTTCGACAAATTTCAGAACCACTAATTCCAAACCTGCTTTAGGTTCATATCTCAGCCCAATTTTGATTTTTTCATCTCATTATATTTTAATTACGCGTGTTAAATGTACCGTCAAGGCACCATTCACCGTGGATCTAAGAAGATTCGGGGCAAATAAGGGCTGTCATTTGACACCAGTCTTATAAACATTGTTGGTGCCGCTTTTAATTGCCTTCATTATAGGTTAAAATCAAGGCAATATCCACAGAAGTAGAAAATTTTTCACAAAATTTGGTGATATAGTACAATTAGTAAAGGGTAGTAGGGTCGCCTAATTCCGTGGTAGGTCACCATTCACCGTGGTAGTAGGGACCCATTCACCGTGTATGAGAAATTTAATTCTTCTTTATTTAAAAATGATCAAAACAACCCAGCCAAGCGAATTTTCATCGTTTAAATTCATTTCAAGTAATAACTTGCAAGATTTTATTAGAAAAACGAATGTTCAAATTTTCAATTTTTTCTAGATATATGGGACAATATGGGGCACGGTGAATGGAGACCATTGATTTTTAGGGTACCCATTTACCGTGCCTTTTTGTTTCAATAAAAAAGTACGAGTAATCGTACTTTCTTGTTAAGCTTACGTCGGTAATGCAAAATACATACCTGATATGTGAATTTAATTGCTTCTTGGTGGAATAAAAACGTTACTACATTTAGTTTATCGCTTAAATCACCTTAGCGCACTTTTCGTTTTTTCACTATGAATGCAGTGAACGAGCAGAAACCCGCTTCATGTAAACACACTTTAGTGTCAAAATGATACTTTTAAATGTTTCTAATGAGCGTTATGGCATGGTAACAATACATTAGTGTTGGTGAAATTGAAGGGAAATTGTCATATCATTCAATCATAATATGGAAATAATGAAAAAATATTCGAAGGCACACGGTGAATGGAGCCCCCACGGTGAATGGCGCCTTGACGGTAAATGGCGAATTTATGGACTTTGTTAACAAACTGATAGAGATTAATAGTTATGATAAATTTATTTTTAATCTTAAAACAAACATCGTGGGTGCCTTATAAACATGACTTTAAAATTATGCATCGTTATTTTTATTCTGAATCTTTGAAACTGGAACTGCCATCTCTATACCTATCATAGGTATTCAATAGTAGTATTATTCGGCATGAGATTAATAAACTATTGTCTTTAACAACAGGATCAAGCTTTATTTGAAATCTGAAGAATTCCTCCAAAACTCCGACAATCAATTACATCAAAATGACAGTGTAGAAGAATCATTTGGTTCTGATTCATCCGAAATCCCTCACCCACTCCATTTCATGGAAAGGTTGTGTATTGCTTTGCGAAAATCAAGCCCTGATATTGATTTATCGTCCACTGGAAGCATGGTGCAAAAAGATGAAGAAACATCGAAGAAGTTTTCTGCTGTAGATAAAAAAGCGATTTTTAATCAATATAACATTGGTCAAACCACAAACCTACTTAGCATGGATAGCACCAGACAAAGCGTGGAGTTGCAGGATGACCATGATGGCGTTGTATTACAAGATTCAATATCAGATTCAAAAGGTTCATTGGGATATGGATCTAAAGAAAACGAATTAGAATTTGAAAAAAGTCATCAACAGAAGTCTAATACATCTAAAGCAGTGCACACAAGTGATCTCAAAGTGAATCCTGAGGAACAAAAGTTGCCTGAACCACAATTCTCGAATATTTCCGTTGCCGACAAATTTAATCCAAGTAATTTGAAACCTTTTGATAATACCGAAGCGACACCATCAGATTTAAAAACATCACCGAAAAAGGAATCAGTTAAGCACCAGAGTATACAAATGAATGGAAAAAAGGGTGAGACTGCTTAGCAGTGATGCAAAACGTAACAATCCTGAGAGTAATATTTTCTCATTAGGTGACGCAGATGTGCCATCCGGTTGGAAGATATCTCGGTATCGACGCTACAGTTCATCGAAGCCTTCCAGTTCTCGAAAGCAATCTACTAGTAGTACAAATAATCATCCGAGGATTTCGGTGGAATCCTTTGAGACACAGAATGTACCTTGTAAGTAACTTTCACGGCAGTATACGTCATGTAAACTTTATTTTATGCCGTTTTTCTTTTTGAACCTAGGTTGGAACTGGATTGGCGGAAAATGTGTAAACAAACAAACGTCAAACAAACTCAAATAAACTTTAGTACAAGCGAAACCGAAGTCGGGTTGGGGTTGAAACTGTGATCTCATCCAGTTCCAACCCAGGTTGGAAAACGGCATTAAGGAGTGTATCGGAAATTAACTATAAACGTTCAAAACATCCTAAAAAATAATTTACACGGATTATAAATAATTTTATTTCTGTAGATACTATATGAATCCTCAGAAAAAGGAATGGCACTTTTGCTTTTGTAAAAATAATTACTGAACATGACCATTTTTCTCATAGTTTAAACGCATGATCTTAAAATTTTGGACACCTCTTAAAAATTTGAAATTGCGGAAAGTTTGGGAAAATGTTTGATTTTCTTTTAATATTTTTGCGCAAATATATTCTTCCCCAGATTACTCATGATATAGGTAAAAAAATATTTTCAAGAAAAAACTCGACTCCATTTTAGCGCGATTCTTAAAAATTAAAAAAATGCCATTTTTTAGGGACCCCATTTTTTATGCTCATTCAAAGCAAGATTACACCAATAAAAAATATATTAAGTTGATAATTCGAATTTTTGTTAATTGGAAATGTTTTTAAACTTAATGACGAGATAGCTTTAATAGAGAACGGAATTGTATGACCTTTGAAGATATTTAAAACAGAGTGTCAAAGTTCGACAAAAAAATAATGTTTTTTTAAGAATAGGCAATTTTTTAAATGTTGAGGGTTTCTCGATTATAAATATTATATTTTTAAGTTGTGTTCGGTGATATGTTAAGTGTACATAACTGCTAACAATAATTAATATTGTCCAGATTTTTCCCCGTACAAGTTTTTTTCGCTACAGGTTATTGAAATGATGAAAAATCTATAAAAAACAACAATTTGTCTAAAACTTTAATTTGTGAGATGTATTCGTTCTACCATATTTTCAATAATGCCAAACATTTTTCAAATTTCTTCAGTCTGTTCTAAACTTGACTATATTGCGAATATTTGATAGAAGAACCGCAGTGATAAGACTAAACATGCTTCGAGATAGAGCATCCTGAACATTTATAGTTAACTACCCGGCAAACTTTGTCTTGCCTACTACGTTTTTTGACGTTTCAAGTTTCTATCCAAGACCAAGTCCCCGGTCACAAAATGTATGGAAGATCGATTTTCAAAAACTCTCAATTTATCCATGTTTTATGACTCATAAACCTTCCTTGGGTGAAAACTAACAGAACAAAACGAAGACGATCAAAATCGGACCTTCCGTTCGCAAGTTATGCGCGGTCCCACGTATGCCACTGCATTTTTATATATATAGAAGATAGATTTCCGATACACTCCTTAGTCATGTAAACTTGGTGTCATGATGGTTTACATGATATTTAATGTAAATTTGTGTTGTATGTCATATAAACAATCAGAGTCACGCTGAATTTCATGACATAAGGTACACCGGGGCAAGTTGAAACGGGTGGTGCAAGATGAAATAGCGGGTTAACGTGATGTTATCCAATGATGGTAAACTGCTTGATTACCATAACACATAGTTTTTGATTCAAACAATCTTATGGAGAACGGAAAATTTCCAAAATGTATTGAAATCTATTTCAAAACTTCGTGTTTCATCTTGCCCCACCTGTTTCAACTTGCCCCGGTGTACCTTATAATGGAAGTTTACTTGATATTTCATGACTTTTACATTATATGTCATGTAAACTTCAGTGATATCGCACGCTCCAATTATATGCGTCATATGTCACAGAACTTTACACTCTTTTTTCGATCTGTGCGTCATTGAACGGAATGATTAAAAATACACAATCATCAATAAATCAAACGTTATTATGAATGAGAGTGGTCATAACAGATCATAACCTTATGCAACTCTGTATATAGTTCATTATTTGAGGGAGAATGAGCGCCCTACTGTGATTTATGATTTTTTACTCCCTTTTTGAGTATATCACTGCAACCAGTTTTTAGATCTATTGTGATTGTTTATGGGAAATTTGCCAAGCATTTGAATTTTAAATTATATGTATTATGTACTGTTATTTTTAAATAATAAATATGGAATGAGCTCACCTATCAATAGTAATTCTAATATGTACCAACTTTATAAATTGAGAGCTACAAGGAGGCATCTATTGTTGACTGGCATAACATGAATACAGCAAAACTTATGGTTTCAAAATCTCCACATACGCTAAACCACGATGCACGTGTACGTCAACAACTCAACCCGGACTAAGCCACGAAAGTAAGGTTCTTTTACGATTTAACAATAAGGGGATTCACTGAACAGTGTAAACTGATTAAACTGTTTAAACGTCGCGAGCACCAAGGCAATCTTTGATTATTTCATTCGCAAAATCATGAAACATTTCAAATTAACCAGAAAATCATGGCTTACGCAGCAATTTAATCTGTTTAGTGAGTACCCCTAATGTGCATATTTGTTAAACGACAATGTTAGTCCCTTGAAAGTCAACAGGTCAAAATTGAAAAAAATAGTAATGAATTTAAGATAAAAAATATATCGCGTTCTGGTGGTATTCGAACCCACAATTCCGTATTCGCTAGACCGGTGTTTTAACTAACTACGCCACAGAAAAAGTAACGATTCTGCGGAACAGATACCCAAGTAACACACATGTTATATAAAAGTTACGACAGCGCAAGTTTTGGTTGTATAGAAGTTTATTTTACGTAATTTCAACACAATGTTAGAATTACGTAAAATAAACTTCTATACAACCAAAACTTGCGCTGTCGTAACTCTATTATAACATGTGTGTTGCTTGGGTAACCAAACTTATCACGAGCCCACATCATTAAAACTTTCTTTTTCCCAATTCCATCTCTCTTTCAGGATAGATGGCAACCTCCAACACCCTCGTGTGTGTGCCCCCTAGAGTCAAGTGAGATTAAAATTCTTCTTATTCATCTTTATGGCTTTATTATTTATTTCTTTGCCAGCCATTGCATGAATTTGTAAATTAAGAGGCAAGTACAATGATACTCTATGCCCAAGGAGTCGAGAACATTTTCTCGATCGGAACGGAAATCGAACCCGCCATCTCCAGATTGACGATCCATAGCCTTAACCGCTAGGCTAACTGGAGATCAAATTGGCACAGAATTTTAATAAATGACAAATCGATAACTGAAAATACTTGTAATTTGAATTAGAAGGTAACAGAATGTTGTTCATTGACAATTTAAAAAAAATGAATTTGTGAAAAAAAAAACATGTCCTGGTCGCCAGTGTAGTGAAAACGGAGTCGTGGGTTCAGACATATCAACTAATCCGGTATTTGTCCGAAAAGGACAGCATACATCACTGAACTATGTTGTACTGAATTTTCTACAGGATGGTTTCGATCTGTTTTATTCTCTTTGTAATTTACATCATATCTTTCAGCAAGAAAACCTGATTCAAAAGAAATAGAAAAGAAAACAAATCAGCAGAAACCCAAATTTGATCTGACAGGAGCCAACAATTCACAAGGAAGTACGTATGTTTCTAAAATTTATAATTAAGTTTCATTTCGTTAGAGCACGAATTGTGTCCCTCAGGTTTAGAACAGTATGCAAGTGATTTCAAAAAACTTGAAAGCCTTCCATCACAAGCGTCAACTCCAATCAAGGCTGGTACATCAAAAGTTGAGCCGGAAAAACCCTCCGATGGATCCATTCGGAATGGAAATCTGACTATTTCCAAAGTTGGAGGTGTACTTCCAGAGATTGTTCTCAATGATCAGAAAAGTGATCAATTTGATCAGTCTTCTATGAAACCGTTGAAAGGTAAATGTGAAAATTTAATAAAATAAATATGTTTGTTTAATATTCGATTATTCTCAAAGATCAATTGAGCTTAGAATTGCCTAGCTTTACACCATTACAACTTGATCGCACTGGTGAACAAGAGTCAAAATATGAACAATTCAAAAAGAGTTTTTCGAAAAATAGAAGCCAAAAACCTTCCAAACAAGACCTCACGTTCGGTAGAGATCTCTCACTTGCAAGTGTGCCAACAATTTCCGGCTTGAATTTAACCAATGAGTGTACGAAGGCTTTCTCGCCTACCCAAGGAGGTAAGAATGAGTCCTTGTCTAAAAACCGTACTATTCAATTTATCTCGAATTTAGGTTAATGGTAAGGTCCTGCATGTAGGAAGAGAGAACGACAATTCTATGTCTTCATCATTGAAAGGCCCATTTTTCCTATTAATCGTTTGCCATTTATAACAGAAGTGCACTATGTTCTCTCAATTTACCCCCATTTAGTCTCAAGTGCACACAATGCTACTAAGGCAATAGAGAAACCAGAACAATCAACCTCCACCAAAGGCAGAATAGATGAGAAGGGTTCAACGGTCGTCATTTATAAAACAGCAGACGGCGAACGGTTGATTCTGGCGGATGACCAACGTAGAAATGAGTCTGATTACGAAACTGCACGTGACACCTCTGGCAGTGTAATGGTAATTGACGATTTGCGCCGATTTAAAACGCCAATTAGGACACCCACCGTGCCAAGTGAGAATGCTCCTTCCAGCTTGCCGCCGCCCACAGCTGGGAAAAATGGTCGACTACGTTCACCGTCAGGGAGTCGCACCGTCAGTAACGATGGAAACACTAGACTCAATAGTAACACGAAGCGGTGTGAACAGCGAAAGTGGAGAGAAATCTTACAGAATCACCAAAGCCCAAATTGTAAGCAGCAGCAGCAGCAGAAGCAGAATAGCAAGCCGACTTCACCTCGAACAGGAGCGACGACTAACGACCGGATAACGACGATAAATTGTAAGTTAAATGATTGCACCGGCGAAAGATGCTGATATCACGTAGGCAGCTTCCGTTCTTTATAGTTTAGTGCATAATTTTGCAAACTTTTGAGTTCTGGAGGGGGCACCCTCTGGGATCTGATAAGATCTTCTATTACCTACAAACTGCCTTGCCGTAATTCCATTGAAGTCGGCTGTAGAGTAAATTTGAACGTTTGAGTGAATTTCTCGTTGGTTAATCGGAGAAGTTGAAATGTAGTTGCATTAGTTATGAAACGATGAATCAAGTTTTGCTACACTTCACATGGATTGGGTGTATCACATTTCTCAGCACTATTCTAATGCAAAACCAATCAGATACCATAAGCTTAAGATCTAATCTCAATAACTACCTATTTTATTGTAACAGAGTTCATAATCGTAAACTGATTCGTTAACTCTCAGGCGGCGGAGCTAAAAAAATAGCCTCAGAAGACGGTGCCTACAAAACACCGTTACACTAATTTTTAGAAAAATCATATCTTCTTCGTTTTATACCTAAATGTAAAAATTTTTATATTGCCGAAAACCTTGGGGCCTCAGCTTTCATAATAATTTCTCATACATAGTCGTAGCGAGGAAAAACGATAAAAAGGGGCTCAGCAAAGGGAGGCACCTCCTTAAAAACAGCGTTACACTATTTTAAATGCTTATATCTCTGCTGATATTCCATATAATTACAATTTTCTTCCATCATTGGAAACCGCCAACACTCCCCTTTCTAGAAAAAATATCGAACATAGTCGTAGCAAGGATAAGGGCAAATGGGGGGCACCCCATTTATGTGTTCGCCAAACATATAAAAATTTATATCAGCCCCGTTTTTCAAGCAAATCATGATTTTCTTGCACGGTTACAATCTTCAGGTGAGGTACTTCCAAGAAAAATTGCAAATCATGGGCGGAGCCAGGAAAACAGTAATAAGGGGCAATTCTTCCAAAATCGTCCAAAAATTTCAAAAAATCATAACTTGATTATAAAGTAACAAATTATCAATTTTATAGCGCCATCTAGAAGCTGAGAAACTTGCATTATCGAGAAAAATATTACACATAGGCGTAGCCAGTGATATGGGCTCACAAGGGGCAGAGAAATTGAGTTCTCAAATCACTACACATAATCAATATTCCATACTAATTTCTCAGCCATCAAATCAAAAATTATTCTTTCTTTATTACCCTTGTTAGACACCAGAACCCACCTTGAAAGTATTAGGCATAGTCGTAGCAAGGAAATAATGAAGGATGGGAGGTGGTGAGAAAGGTGACTTTAAATATTTTTCGAAAGTCGCCGCTTTGCAGGTAAATAATGGCTTTCTTCGACGATAAGCATTTTGAGACGATGTACTATATAAGAAAAATAATACAATGCATAGGCGGAGCTAGAAATAATAGTAATAAGGGGCAGTTTCTACAAAAGTATACACAAAATTTTAGAAAGCCATAGCTCAACAAATTCTAATTTTCCTTCACAAATAAAATGTTGGGAATCTTGGGGAAAAAATTACACATAGTCGTAGCCAGTAACATGGGTTCATAAGGAACATTTAATTTTAAAATTAGTCTACTAACATTCTCTATTTATTTTTCAATTAATAAATTGGAAATGATCTTCAAAAAATGGGAAGGGAAGCAAGTTTTAGGTGTTCCCCAAACCATTTCATTTCTTCCACAAATTCTTAAGCCCAATTTCGTGTTCAACAGGAATCGCTCAAGATATTTTTTGGTGAATACTGGTAGAAACTTCCAACAGAGAATATCATTTGAATCATTTCTTAACAACTGCATACTGCGACCAAAGAAAAACGGTTTCTTAGGAGATACAGGCAATGAATTTCCTATGCATGAAGATAGGCCCATGTTTTCCTACTAAACCGAAAATAGCCTTTTGGTAAAAAAAAGTTCAAAAATAACGCAAAAATTAGACGAAGTTTGGAAATTAGTAGTAAGGGGCAACCACTTAAATTGCTCCTATGGAGGAAAACCGTTTTCATAAAAAATAAAAAAAAAATTATATTAAAAAAAACTCTTAAAAACCTCTTAAAAGCTCTTCCAGCAATTCCTACTAGGATTTCTCTAGAAATACCTTCTATGAAATATCCTGGAGTTCTAGGGGTTCCTTCAGAAATTTCTTCAAAAGCTCTTGGTGGGATCATTTAAGGCAGTATTCCATGGATTGTCTCAGAAGTACCTCCAGTGATTCCTTCAGAAACATCTTCAGAGATTTAATCCAGAGATTTCAGCTGGGATCCGCCAAGCCATTGCAACTGTGGTTTTACCAGCAATTCCCCCTAGGAGTCCTCCAGCAATTACTGTTATACCACCAGGAGTTCTTCAAGCGATTTTCGTGAGATTTCTTCAGAAATTTTTGCTGGGATTAAGCATTGCAATATTTCGGACATTCTAAGTTCTTCTGGAGAATCATCTACGAATTCCTTCAAAGATTTTATCCAGGGATTCCTCCAGTTATTTGTCATGGGATTCCTCCAGGAGCGCTTCGTGGCATTCCTCCAGAAATTCCAGGTGGGGTTCCTCACGCACTATTCCTGTGGTTCTTCCAGCATTCTTGCTAAGACTCCTCCAGAAATTCTAACTGTGGTCCTTCAAAAGTTCTGCTAGAGATTCCTCTAGAGATTTTTCCTGGCTTTCTTGCTGCGATCCTTCCGGGCAATCTTCCTCGAATTCTTCTAAAAATTCCTTCAGTTGTTTTTCTAGGGATTTCTTCAAGGGCTCATCCAGGAAATCGTCCAGAGATTTTATCTAAAAATTCCTCCACAAATTCATTATGGAATTTCTGCAGAAACTCCTCTTGGCCTTCCTTTGAAGATTTCTCAATTAACTCCTTCTGTGATTATTCCAGCAATTCCTTCTCCAGATATTCTAACTACCATACCTCCAGGAATGATTTTAGTAATTGCTTTAGGCATTTATCTTGGCATTCTTGCTGGAATTTTTTCCGGGAAATCTGTCTGAGATTTTTTCAGAAATTTCTCCAGTGTTCCATCAGGGTCTTCTCTGTGGATTCCTTCAGAACACTCTACCGGTTCTTTCAGGGACTTCTCGAGGTATTTCTCTAGGTATTTCCTCGCGAAATTTTTCTTTTGAGTCTCCAGACATTCCTGATGGGGTTTCTTTAGAAATTCCTGAATAGGATTTCTGTTAAAAATACTAGAATCTGGAAATTCTAGAACCCTTTTGAGATTTCTAACAGAGATTTTTCCTTAGATTCCTCCAGAAGTTCATCCGGTGATTCCTCCAGAATGTTTTATCCAAAGATTTCCCCATAAATTTCTTCAGGCATTCCTTCAGGAACTCCTCTTGGCCTTCCTCAAGCAATTCCTGCTGTGGTTTTTTTCATCAATTCCTACCAGGACTCCTCCAGAAATTCTTACTATAATACCTCCCGGCATTATTCTAGGGATTCTCCTAAGAATTTCCTCTAGGATTTCTCTTGCTGGGATGATTCAAGGCAATCATTCAAGGATTCTGAAATCTGTAGAACAAGAATTTCGGGAGATAATATGTCTCTGAAATCCCATCAGAAATGGCTGGAGGAATGCTAAATGAAATTCCTTGAATATATGCCAAGAGGAATGCCTATGGACACCCTGGGAGGAATCGGTAGAGGTACTCTGGAGAAGTCCATGGAGGAGTCCCTGAAGGAATCGCAGGAGAATTTTTTGAAGGAATTGTAGGAAGATTGTTCGACAGAACCCAGCAAGAATGCCAGGAGGAATCCCATACAACAGTATAGTGTATTTTAAAAGCCGATGTATAAAGAGTCGCATGACAGTATTGAACCATTTTGAAAACTTGGCCCTGAAACTTGATTCCGGAAAATCGGTAAACGGATGCCAAAATGGTCAAATGTATTCATATGCTATAAGTTTCAAAATCATGAAGCTTGATATGTCGCATGATGGTGTTTATTCATCTTCGAAAAATGGACCGCGGAACCACCGGCACTGATTCCCGTGAAGTCCGCAAATTGGTTCCAAAATGGCCAAAAGTATTTCGAATATCAATAGCTCTGAATGATGTAAAAAAATAGCTCAGAATGATGTACCATGAAAAATGACGAAGTTTGAAGTGTCGTATGTTAGTACTGAATAATATTCAAAAATTGAACACAGAACCAGTTCCTCGGAACATCCGTAAAACTGGTTCCAAGGCGCTTAGTGACCGGGATGAACTTTCAGACATACTTCTCTAACATTCTAGTTCACTTACATCTGAAAACTAAGCTTTTCCCTTATCGAAAATTCACTTTTCCCAATATGGAAAATTTTAATGACCCCTTTTGATTCCGAAATAACTCCGGAACCAGGTGTCCATTCCAAAAATCCCTAGCAAATCACTTAATTTGATGGATATGTACTTCTTGTGTTAAAATTTGATTGAAAAATATTGAAAAACAAAAAAAGTTATAGCGAAAAGAGTGTTTTTTCGAACTCTTCTTAGGGGGATGGTTACGGAAGGTTAAAGTCGAACGGAAATTTGATAATCTATTCCAGAGATTTCATAAGAATTGTAACAGGGATGTTAGTTGGAAATCCACCAATGCACAGTGTTTTATTTTGCCGATTTCGTGCGCTTTTTTAATAACTTTTCAACCGTTGATTTTTGCGATAGTTTCTTCGGAGAAGTTTCTACATAAGACAAAGCGCATCTTTTGACATGAAGGTGGGATGATCAATCCACCTATAAGTGAGATGTTTTCCAAAAATGCAGATACACGTTTGACGTCTTCGGCAAAGTTGTGCAAAATGCAATTTTGAACAACTTTTTCAAAGCCGTCATAATGCTAAAACTCATACTTTACGAGATATATTGCGTTGTATGTGCATGACCCCTAGAAATCATATATTTCATCATAACTTTTTAACGGGATTTTTTTACATTTTTTTCGTCTTCTACAAAGTTGTTTGAAATGTAAAAATACATGTTTTTGCTGAATATCGAAAAACGCTAGCTTTTGAAATAACAAAGTTTTTTTTTTTCAAATCACTGATTTTTATAGGGTAACTTTGAACTCGTCTAACTGCTTTCGGCGCAAAATGGCGCAGAGAACTGTTTCAAATAATGAAATAAATATATTTCTACTTTATGAAAATGGCTTGAACTTTTGTATGCAAGTGTATACTATATGTGTTATGGTGAATAAACAAATAATTATCAAAAATAGAAATTATTTAATAACTTCTTAATTTAACGAGATAGAATGTTGCACTGTTCAGCATAATTGTGTATTTTTGTATGCTCAACAACTTCAAGATATTCCACCGATTTTTTTTTTTCATGTATTGAGAATACCTCTAGAGACTTTTACTTGGGAAGTCATTCAGGCATTTTTTTCGGTGTACTGATTTAGAAAATCATTAGACATGTCTACAGGGATTTTTTTGAGGATCATATCGAGATACTTTATTACGGAATTCACCCAATGATTCCATCATATTCCGAAGAATTAGCATCAGTTGAAATTTACAAACAAAAACAAACTAAAAAAAACCTATTCTGGAAATTATTTTGGTATTTTTGAATTCTACCTCCAGTGAATCCTAGAAGAAATTCTTAAGGGTGTCGTTATGAATGTTACCAGAGATTTATACAGAAATTCTATCGGTAGTTTTTTCAATTATTCCAACAAGAAATTATGCAGAGATTTGTTGAAGCATTTTCAGACAATCTTTTCTGGAACTTGAGAGATCCTTGGAAAATTTGCCCCTAGGATTCAAAGGATACATTGCAGACTTACTCCAGAGATTCCTAGAGGATCTTTTTATGAGTTCTATTGGGAGTTCATCGTGAATTTCTTCAGAGATTCTTCAATGATTTTTTCCATATGCCCTAAGGAATTGACCAAGGAATTTTTTTTTCAGAGATTCATTCAGGAATACACCCAATAATTGAATTGGTCACATTTCTATTTAAGGGGCCCAGAATTAAAGAGGTGTAAGTGACCATTTTGTCGATTTTGAGCTGAGCATACAATAAATCGTAGAAAATTGGGTCGATTTTGATATTCCATACATTTTGTATGGGATGAAACATTGGTGAAAAACTTTAAACCTCATTTACTCGAAAGTGGGTTTTTGTCACTTACACCCCTTTGCTTCTAACCTCCTCATTTATCTTATTGTATGTTTCTGGAAGGAGAACGTGCATCTGGAGCCGACCTACTGATGTTCTTGTGGACATTGCATAGGCCATTTCCCCTGAAATACCCCAGTGAATTTCTTGAGGTACTAGTTGGGGGATACCACCGAAGAATCCTTGAGGAATTCTTCCAGGTAGTCTTTGAGAAATCTCTCCATCAATTCATGGGACATTTCTAAAAAAAAAATCCATTTTAAATTGTTCGAGAGATTCTTAAGGGATCCTCCTTCCCATAGTGGTCCTAGGATACCATCGAGAATTCTTACAGAGATTCCATCAAGTAACTCTTTTAAGATTATTTGAGCAATTTCTCCAGGGATTCCTAGTGGAATTTTGTAATGGGTTTTTTGGAGAATTCTTTTAGTGATTCCTCCAGAATTTTATCCACGGATTTCATTGGCAATTTATTCCTACAAGAGTTTCTGTATGAGTTTCTCTGAGAATACCATTCAAGAACAGTTTTGGGAATGCTTTGAGGATTCCATTAGAATTTTATTCTGAAATTCTTCCAAAGGATAAATTTTAATAATGAATTCATTCAATTGTGTATTATCATTTATGTGCTTTCTTAACCTCGAAAGAAAAAAAACTAATCCATTATTTTTTTTTTAGGTATCGTGGCTACAACCATGTGTGAAATTTTCCTCATAAAGCGAAATTCTTAACTTTTTATTTGTGAAGGAAAGTTGAGAATTTCTTGAGAGTTGTGTCCGCACTTTTCTAGAAACTGCCCCTTTTTACTATTATTTCTAGCTCCGCCTATGTATTGTATTATTTTTCTTATATAGTACATCGTCTCAAAATGCTTATCGTGGAAGAAAGCCATTATTTACCTGCAAAGCGGCGTCTTTCGAAAAATATTTAAAGTCACCTTTCTCACCACCCCCCATCCTTCATTATTTCCTTGCTACGACTATGCCTAATACTTTCAAGGTGGGTTCTGGTGTCTAACAAGGGTAATAAAGAAAGAACAATTTTTGATTTGATGGCTGAGAAATTAGTATGGAATATTGATTATGTGTAGTGATTTGAGAACTCAATTTCTCTGTCCCTTGTGAGCCCATATCACTGGCTACGCCTATGTGTAATATTTTTCTCGATAATGCAAGTTTCTCAGCTTCTAGATGGCGCTATAAAATTGGTAATTTGTTACTTTATAATCAAGTTATGGTTTTTTGAAATTTTTGGACGATTTTGGAAGAATTGCCCCTTATTACTGTTTTTCCTGGCTCCGCCCATGATTTGCAATTTTTCTTGGAAGTACCTCACCTGAAGATTGTAACCGTGCAAGAAAATCATGATTTGCTTGAAAAACGGGGCTGATATAAATTTTTATATGTTTGGCGAACACATAAATGGGGTGCCCCCCATTTGCCCTTATCCTTGCTACGACTATGTTCGATATTTTTTCTAGAAAGGGGAGTGTTGGCGGTTTCCAATGGTGGAAGAAAATTGTAATTATATGGAATATCAGCAGAGATATAAGCATTTAAAATAGTGTAACGCTGTTTTTAAGGAGGTGCCTCCCTTTGCAGAGCCCCTTTTTATCGTTTTTCCTCGCTACGACTATGTATGAGAAATTATTATGAAAGCTGAGGCCCCAAGGTTTTCGGCAATATAAAATTTTTTACATTTAGGTATAAAACGAAGAAGATATGATGCTTCGAAAATTAGTGTAACGCTAATTTTAAGCACCGTCGCCTGAGAGTTAATATCGTTAAATTGATGGGAAGTTACAATTAGTTTCCGGCTTTTCATCTTTGCATTTGAAATTGTTAAATATGTATTTACCTTAAATTTGCTTTCAAACCTAAAGTTTGACTAGACTAGAATTTGAAACTAACAATTACTTGTATCTGTAAATTTTACTTGTTCATTTTTACCCACGAGCTACGAATTCAGATTTGCCGGCACCATCATCATCCATTCCGGCTCAGCAGGTGTGCACGTGCGCTAATGTAATTTAATGAATTTTAGATGAAATACTTGACACTCGCAGAAGACGAAGCGCTGATGGTAGTGTGAAGACAGTCGATGCGGACCGCAGCAGCAGAAGGTCCCTTCCTGTGAAGCAGACCGCGTTGGGTGGGAGCAGTGCGAATCCTTCGATTGAATGCAACTATGAACCAAAGACAAGCAAACTTAATTTCAGAATCAAAGTTCCGGGTAACCCCGGAGGCAAAACACCGATGAAGAATGTTGGCAAGAAATAGTGTTTGACTGTATTTTTAATGTTTTTTTTTGTGAATGCATATTTTAATATTTAATAATTCAAATCCGAAACTATGGTAGCAAAAAATTCAATGTCAAAAATGGGGATCGCAATCGCTCTTTCCTTCATTTTGTGTTTGACATCGATGGCCACGTGGTACTTTCCAGGCGGCGCAAGTTTTATCAGCATATTTTCCGTGTCGATGTGGAAGTTACGAACCACGTAATTACCCTAAAAAATAGAAAACAAAGGTTCAATAACTTTTGATCATAATCAATTTGACCATACACCTACCGAATAAAAGGGACAGCTGATGCTCATATTGCCATGCTTTCCCATCTCGGTAACCATCATATCCATCAGTAAATCATCGGTTGATAAGCTGTTCAAGCCGCACAAGTCCACTCTGGAATCGAGCATTGGGACATAGTCCGAGCCTATCTTGGAACCCAGTTCCATGCGCACCAACACGCCATCGGAAACGTTTTGGTAAATTAGTGCGTCTATATCTACCATAGTGTTGCCGCGTAGGTGTCCCGTTCCATTGCGCAAAGTGATGAAAATCTTGGCGTAGTCCTCATTGGTCTTGAAATCTACCTCCTGGATCGTAATGAATGACGCGTCGAGCTGAGGGTGGGAAGTATTGTTGTTAGCGAGTCTCAAAATACCAAATGACCATGAACATTGGTGACAGTACACTTTGTTGTTACTTTTCTGTAATTGATCCATTCTATCGTATACGATAGAATTGCAATTATAATTGCACAGAGAACCAATAGATGGGACCGGTTCCGGGTGATTTGGCCGAATGTCATTTGACCGAACGCCGTTTGGCCGAAAATGAATTATGTATGAACTTAAGTGATAATGCCACTTTTTCGCACATCAGTATAACTCGAAAGAACAGCCTATGTTTCAAAGAAGGATAAATCTCTGATAAAATAGTGGCAGTTTCAGCGCCAACTAATCTCTGAATGGTTACCTAAACTAGAAATAATAGCCTATGATTAAAAGAAGGAAATATTTCTGATGATCATATTGGCAGCTAGCATGTCAAAAAGATCTCATAAGTCCTTTGATTTTAATTCGGTCAAACGGCATTTGGCCAAATGACCGATTCGGTCAGATGGCATTCGGTCAAATAGCGTTCGGCCAAACGACATTCAACCTTAGGCGACACAGATGGGACCCGGCCCTAGCTCCATAACAGTTTGGATAACCCAAAAAATCTAAAAAAAATATAACTATGCCTGCTCATTAGGCATAGTTATATATTTTAATCATTCTTAACTCTCCTTTACTAAAATATAGAAAATTTCCGATATCAATAGTACATATCAACCTCAACGTTGTGGTCTAGACAATCTACTTTAAGTACCGTTCGTTCAACTCGCTCATTCTCTCAAATCCCGCACATCACTCTGCGCAGCTTTGTTTATAACGGCTCAATGAGGTGGGCGAATCAGCTCCAGGGGAGCATTGCGTGAGTGGATCCACCGCGCTTGCTTCATTAGGTCTTGATCGTTCGGTACGGTCTGACCGCACACGCTGTCGTAGTCATTCGTGGTCGTCGTCGTCGTCGTCGTCATCGGTGTCCAAGCCGATAAATCTGTTGTCTGATTCGAAGTGAAAGTGATTAAAGATAGCGCCGTGGAATCTGGGAGAATGTGGAACAAGCTCGTCGGCTTGTTGCTGCTGATTTCTCAGATCGAGGTGAATTTCTCCAGAACCGCAATAGAATCGCCAATCGAAAGGCTTGAACAGATCTACCGAGAGCAATTCGATAAAGATTATGGTGAGCACAGCGATATAACGCTTTGAATGTTGCAACTCTCAAAGGTTTTCATTTTAGGCTGCAAGATTTCTTTGGGTAAAGAATTCAACACCAAGCAACCGCTTTTTCTGGTACCAGGTACGGAAACTTTCTACACCCCATTGCCCAATACTACAGACCTACTGCTAAACGCTGGGGAACAGCTAGAACTATTCTGCACGCGTGGCTTTGCAAATGCGAAAGCGGTGCCATCCAAAACGACCTCTATCATAACCTCATGTGACGGAGACGACGGGTTTATCCAGAATGGAGAAAGCTATAACATAACGCAATTCGCTTGTAAAGCACCGGTATTCCATGTGGCGGTCCGTACCGGGGGCCGGTGCTTCAATGGTGCTAGTTTAGTGAAAATCGGGTTCGACATGGGCTCTCGTTTCGGCAAAATTTACGAAGCTTGTTTCGACGAAACCTCCATGCAGACTTATTACGTCAAACACAGTTTGTCTCCATGGAATGCCAAGCACCAATCGACGAAGCGACCCCCGACATTTATACAAGGCGATTTTTATCCTTCTCTAAGGATGACCAAACTCTACAACATAGAATCCCAAAGGAAAACCTTTGAAAAGATTCTTGGCTCGGCAGCACGTGCCGATGCTTTGTTGAACAGCAAACAGGAGCTATTCCTAGCACGTGGTCACCTAGCCGCTAAGGCTGACTTTGTGTTCGGCGCGCATCAACGTGCAACGTTCTGGTTCATTAACGTTGCGCCGCAGTGGCAGAAGTTTAACGCGTTCAACTGGCAGCGCATAGAGACGGGCGTAAAAGACTTTGTTGCTCGGAATGACTTGAACGTTACCGTCTACACGGGTACGTACGGTATTCTGGAGCTTCCGGATGCAAACGGTGATATGCAGCCAATTTTCTTGGATTTCGATCCCGACAACGGGGGACGGATACCGGTTCCCAAGGTGTACTACAAAGTGTTGCACGACGAGCAAAACGATGCGGGAATTGTGCTGATTGGAGTTAATAATCCACACGCAACGATGGACGAGATTAAGGATAGCTATGTGTTCTGTAAAGACGTTTCCGACCAAATTAGCTGGCTGAAGTGGAAGCGTGATTTCATCCCTGGTGGTTACTCGTATGCCTGTGATGTGAACGAATTTAACGCTGTTATCAAACATCTTCCTTTGGAGAATATTTCTTATTTGTTAGTATAGCGATGATCACATCTAGAACAAGAAGGCTAATGCTCAGAGGAGGTTTACGCTAGTGTTAAAGTAGCAAACTTACTGTAAATATTTCTCGATACTATGATTAGACATTATAGGTTTTATCTGATGTACTACAATGAAATTAACTTTTTTGTTACACGGATACTACGTGTAAGTTGAGTAATATGTTCTTTAAAGTGTTATACATCATTTCATCGTTTCATTATTTATTTATTTCTATTACTATTTAAATGAGCCTTAACCACAATGTTAATGTTTCCTGTATTTTATATATTTTGTGATCGTCTCTCTTTTTCTTTAGTTTTAGCAGTTCATGTATATATTTGAAAATCTATTGGAAGACGTAAATCACCAGTTGCTCACAATTTTTAATCTATTATATTCTGGTTCAAATCCTGGGTCCAATCCAATTGAGTTATGTATACATTTGAGAAATCACAGTCCAACACACCATTGAAATAACAATAATGATTGTTTTCCACTGTAGACTAGCCAAAATCTTGCGCTTCATGCAAGTTTCAAGTTAGTGTCAATGCCTTGGGCAATGCTCACGAATAAATTGTATTTTTGGATTCAAGTTTCTTAAAAATTGTCATTTGTTTCAGGGACCCTTGTGTGTCTTACACTCAGTAGCAAAAAAAAGCCGAGCTGATTTTTGCTCTTAAAATGCGTCATGTTCAATCTGCTGCAACTTTGACAATTATCAATATTTTTGGCTGAAAATTTTACCACTTCATCATCAATATATTGATAATGTATCGACAAAATTCCAAATTGATAGAAGTTATATATTTTGAGTTATAATAACTTATATTAAAAAATCCATTTTTGGACATACTTTTTTCAAAAATCCGTATTTCAGTGAAAAATTTAAGTAGCTTCTTAAAAATTTCACTGCAGCGTCAGTAAATATAGGAAATGTTGTGGTCGAAATTTAAAATGTTTTCATCCAGCGGTTTGGGCCACAGAAATCGTCAAAGTTGAAGTACCACTGTGGGTGCCTACAGTTTTCACTCCATATTGACCACGTTGAAACACCGGTGCAGAAAAAAAGCCGAGGTCAATTCGTTCCATTGATGTTTTGATCTAAGTTTTAATAAACAATCTATATTATATGACATATTTTTATAAATTTTCGTGTGGTCTGTTAGTTGTTTATGACATTCTACACGTAACATATAGTGCGTTACGCGTTACACGTAATGCGTTACAAACATACGCATATTGGTGAATATACAAGTACATAGTTTGAATAATATATAAATTTTGGCTACTGTTAAAACCTTATCATAAGCAAACAAGTGATGTTACATGCCTTTTTATATCATACTTTGTGTTTCTCAATTATACCCCACAACTTGTTTACTAATATTTTTTTTTTACAGTTGCCAAAATTTGCAAATTTTACGAACTACATGTATATCCACTTACATATGTATGTTTGTAACGCATTAGTAACGCATTACGTGTAACGCGTAACGCACTATGTGTTACGTGAAGAATGTCGTAAACAACTAGCAGACCACACGAAAATTTATAAACATGTGTCATATAATATGAATTGTTTATTGAAACTTAGATCTAAACATTAATGGAACGAATTGGCCTCGGCTTTTTTTCTGCACCGGTGTTTCAGCGTGGTCAATATGGAGTGAAAACTGTAGGCACCCACAGTGGTACTTCAACTTTGACGATTTCTGTGGCCCAAACCGCTGGATGAAAACATTTTAAATTTTTACCACAACATTTCCTATATTTACTGACGCTGCAGTGAAATTTTTATGAAGCTACTTAAATTTTTCACTGAAATACAGATTTTTGAAAAAGGTATATCCAAAAATGGATGTTTTCATATAAGTAGTTATAACTCAAAATAGGGTAAATGTACCAATAGTGGTGCTATTAGTAGCTCCTTGTAGTAAAATGATTAAATAAAATTGATAATATCGCAAAATAAAAAATCTGAAAACGTTAATTGGTAGTTTTTTACTTAAATTTGTTAGGAAAAATATAAAAACCATTGATTATTTCAGTTTTTGCTAATAAATCACTTGCACCAACTATTCGGACGTGTTTTGTTTCGTCGTGTCAAGGATTTTTTTCGCGTTCTTGTCCGGTTAGGTTCCCGTGATACTTTCACCGATGGTTCATCATCCGGAGTGATTTTTGTGGTCCTCAGGACTGAGTGATGCAAGTTTCGTGAACAGTAGTGCTTTCGGTGCCGGGTTCGGTTCGGTCAGTTTCTGTATCGTGTTTGAAAAGGCTGGTGTATGAAAAAGAAGTTTATTTTCACCGCTCGCCGCTGGTGAACCGTTTGGTGCTGTGCTACCCAGACATTAACTTGGATTGGACGATTTCGTGGGTTTTGTCATACTATTGTGATCATAAGACTTTTGTGTTGGGTCAAATATGAAATGACGGGTGGTGTTTCTGAAGATTTAGTGAGTTAGTACAAAGATGCTGTGCGCGAGTTTTGGTTTGGCCGGATCGGATGCGTCTTCTTATAGTGACGTATTCACGCGCATCAAAATCGACCAGATGGATTCGGTTATCAACATTGGACCACGGGACCTCGCAAGTTCCATTCCTCAAGTGAATTCACGGATGAATTAACAAAATTCGGTGAGAACGTTTCATGCTTTATTTTTCATTTTGACACCTATTTATACCACAACATACCTTATTTCATATATGTATCTCAATCTCGGAGCGTTTGGTACGGTATGTCCACGCATCCTTCCTCCCCTCCCTAGTAGCACACAAGTTCTATACAAGTTTATGTAACACCTATATGACTGAATTTGGTCATATAAGAGTTGCATAGACCTAAGTAGAACATGTGTGCTACTCGGGCTGTAGACTCGAGAAGTGATCCGATTTAAAATAAATATATTCATTAAAATCGAATCATTTCAAAGAATCATCTTTGCGGTAAACACTGCGCAGTAGGCCTGGCCACTTTGATGCTTGTGTCATATCTTCGATATGCTGCAATCATCAATATTGACAAGAAAAATAATCGGGCGTAATCTAACCTGATTATTTTCCAGGATGCTTTCTTGTACTGGCTGCGCATGTGTTAGATTAGATTAGATTAGATAAATCACTTGCACCAACTATGGGTACACGGTTCCTATTATGGAGGTAAAATTTAACATTGGTTCCTATAGTGGCGCATCCCATTGAATTCTTATGGGACCCACCACTATAGGAACACTACCACCACTATAGGTGCAAAGGAGCAAAAAAATTTAGGAAAATAATTGTCCAAAATAGGTTTTTCGGCAAATCCTGAACACAAAACTGAATTAATGTTATTAATTAGGTATGATGCATCCATTAAAAATAACATTTGCAAGCTTTTTTGTCGAAATAGTGCTAAATTGCCACTACCACCACTATTGGTACTACCTCCACTAAGGGAGCTGTTTCGGCCAGGATGTCTAGCCCCACGTTGTGTAATTTTAATTGCCCCGGGCGGTGGAGAAGAAATACTACTCGACTACGTTTGACTATTTATTTCCACCATTGAGAGGCAGTGCTCCTACTCAGTGGTGATATGACGGGAATACACTATAGGTACAGATTGTGCAGTCGTCTTTTATAGGCGACTGCTAGTACGGATGGAACATACAAACGTTACAGAGATAGGTACAAAATACAAAGAATGAATAGCAGCTGTGCGCTGCTCTGCTGTATGCATGGAGCCCGACGCAATATCAGGCTGCCGCGGTGACAATGAGTTGGCTGTTGAATGGGCTGCTTCTGCACACTGCGTTGTGCGGTAGAAGAGCCTACGATGACGCCGGCCGACGACGTTGGAGCGCCCGTGTAGCTGCCGGCTTAGAATAGCACTACGGACCACCTGTTCCGGTGGTAAGAGTCCACCAAACAGGTAACCCCAATCCAAGGTGTCAGGCGACCCGTGCTGAGGGATGAATGGTTGAGGGGGTTTAAAATATGCTCGATCTTTAACGGTGCCCGTAGCGTGGGTAGATCGCCTTTTTGGGTTGCGTTGCGGTGAAAGATCTACCAAACCGAACCCCAGTCCTAACTGCTTCCAACTAATGGAACAGCATACCTTAGTAATCAAAGGAAACACTTTGGTCCTTATTACATTTTACACCTTGTTGAAAGTGATAGGTCTCGGTTTTAGGTGTGGCCGAGATAGACCTTGAAACAGGGACAAATGGATTAGTATTCCTAATCTTTTATTCGGTGTTCACTAGTTTGAAACAGTAAGGACTAGGGTTCCGATGCATGGTCAATATCGGTATCATTTCTTGACTTTATCGTTAGGGGATCCGATTTTGACTGAAAAAGGAGCGTGTTCAAAGCGGAACCTATCAATCAGAATCCTCCCTTGCGATCAAGTTGAAAATGACTACTGTAATAAAACCGAATCTATATATATAAAAATGAGTTTGATGTACCTTTGAGGCAATAAAACTCACGAACGGGTGAACCGACCAGCATGACTCTAGCACGGTTCGATTCGTATTCATGGTGGCTGTGTTTATATGTATAAAAAGTTATGAAAATAAACTAGAAAAGTAAGAAAATTGCTAGAATACTGATTTTCGTGAGCTGGGAAGGAAATCAACACGATCGAAATAAAACCAATCTAGAGTGCGGTGACGTTATGAGCTCAACAGTTGTCAAACCACCACAAGATTGGCAAGACAGAGTTTGCCGGGACAGCTAGTACTTTATAACTTCTCAATGGTGATAAAGTAATACGACATGCACTATACAAATGACACGGGATATACCACAATAGATCAAATATTGGTCGCAGTGGTTTATGTTCCGAACAGAGAAAAAAAAAAAAAAAGACGTTGGAGCGAGATCCAACATACTCCCGCCCAAAACGAATGTTTTTATATTTGCTCTGCTCTGCTTCGGCCGGTGGTCGATGTACTGGCTCACTGTGGTACGATCTGGCTGATCTCGTCGCTTTGATGCGCTCGCAAGTAGGTAGGAAAGCACACACGATCACTTGGTTGGATGGATGTGCTGTGCGTGCAGAGGTTGATCGTCGTCGTCGTCGTCGTCGTGTGGATGGATGGCTTGATTTTAATGCGGTTCGGTTGATTGGAACTTGGATCCCCGTAGTGATGATTAGGTTTGGCTTGAGTGGTGAATGACTGTGGTCCTGTGCTCTAGTGACGCCGACCGGAGTTTCCTGTTGTGGCTCAACTTGATCCGACTACGCCCAGTGCTGGATCGGAAATCCGGGGTACTAGCAGGCACTTACGAATCTTGGATGATGGACGGGAGATTCTTGCTAATCGCTAGCTCGGCCTGACTGCTCGGAGTGGCAGGCCAGAATTCCTTTTTCCAGCGTCTACTGCGCTTCAACGCTGGAGTCCGACGAAATGGCGCTACGGCCCGATGGGTTGACGCTTTGGTCCGAAAAGTGGCGCTGCGGCCAGGGGATGGACGCAGGGGTCCGACGGGTAGACGGTGCGTTCGGCAAGTCGACGCTTCGGCCTTGCTTCACGGGTCTGACGATGGACGCAGGGGTCCGACGGGGATGCAGGGATCCAAACGGGATGACACAGGGGTCCGACGGTAGACGCAACGGTCCTAATGGGTAGACGCACATGTCTCTGGTAGCGTGCTCACTGTTGGGTTGACGACGATCTTCACAGAGTCCAGCGGTTTGCTTCTTCCGACGTCCGGTAATCCTCTCCAGATGCCATCCTGGTCACGGCACCAATGTTTCGGCCAGGATGTCTTTACGGCCCTACGGTTTATTCGCACCACCGTGTGGCAGTGCTCCACACGGCGGTGATTTGATATAGCACACATCGTACGCTATTGCTAAACAGGCTGCTCTATTGTTCCGCCGTGCAGCGATGAAAAGGGAACGATGAAATAACTGCTCGGTTGTCCGGCAAACGCACTTGCCATTGATGTTCGATCCAAATGACTGTCGTAGTCTGGAGTCTCGTCGGTTTAATATAAAAGTACATCCCACTTCTGACACCACAATGTTTCGTCCAGCGGTTGACTAGGCCCCACGTTGTGTACTTTTCTCCCGGGGAACACGAGGAAGGAAGAACTACTTTCGGCTACGCTTACTTCACGTTTTATTTGCACCACAGAGAGGCAGTGCTCCTGCTCTGTGGTGTTATATTGCTTACAACTCACATTACATACGGGATGAGCTGCCGCTTTTATAAGCGGCAGCGATAGTACGGACAATGCATACAAAGCGCAATGCGCTAAAGGCTAGCAACACGCAGCCCAGAACGGCGATGATAATGCCGTTGGGCTGCTTGCTACTAGCAACAGAAGAAAGCGGAGACAAAACGACACAAATTGAATGCACACCGCTGCGCCGCTGATGCTGCTTAGCGCGCCTGGGTGACGCCGTTCATGTGCTGCGCCAACAGGAGCTATTACCCTATATAACTTCTATTAACTTGAAATTTTGTCCATACATTATCAATATATTGATGATGAAGTGGTAAAATTTTCAGCCAACAATATTGATAATTGTCAAAGTTGCAGCAGATTGAACATGACGCATTTTAAGAGAATTATCAGCTCGGCTTTTTTTTTTTTGCTACTGAGTGTACTTATATTTAACCCTTCAGTACACGCCCCAGTGTGCGCCATACAATCCACTCGCATCGCATGTGCTGCGTACGATGAGAAAGCTATTTCTACTAGTTTTGTACTTTTTACAGAAATGCGCGTCCCAGATGCACTTAAAATATCATTGAGCTCGGTAGAAAAAAAAATGCTGATCGAAAGACGACAACTCATTATTACGCTTATATTTCGGTATGAGCGATGATTTATCGAATTCATGAATTCATGAAGCAATCCTCTAATTGGACGTAACTTTACAACAAAAACTTAGTTAATTTCAATAAATTACATAATTCTAATTAGGGTAATTCGCCAATTGTTACACGCTTAGTACTGGAATTTCTGTTTTTTCGTGTATAATTGCACGGTAATTGAAAAATTCACAGGAAACGTTTAGATCCAGTTATTATTATTTATGCTTCATATTTAATTTAATTTTCCTCAAACTCCAAGAGAAACTAGAACATTTGTACCGGTTGTCTGGAACCGAAATGTTAAACGCACCCTTAAGTTGGCTCATCCTTTGACCGATTCTCGCTAATTGCTATACGTTTTTTGAACGGTTCCTTTCGGTAGTCGAAATTTTAAATTATTTGTTTTAAATTCATAAGATTTTCATTTTCAAGTAACGTGGGAGTTTCAGAAGAGTTTCATAGAGCTTCTTGGAGGTCCCGGGGTTCTGTAAAGCTTCTGATGAGGTTTCGGGGATGTTTCAGAGCAGTTCCAAGGATTTTCAGGGAGTTTCAGGAGGGCTCAGATTTCCAGGGGATTGATAGGGAGTTTAGAGGGGTCAAAAGTGCGCTATACTGAGTCATTACCAAGACTCCGCCCAAATCTAAATAAGGTAATACTTCGGTAATACGGAGAAGTGGATGGAAGGTATCTTGTGTCCCATCTACAAAAAGAGCGACAAGTTGGATTGCGGCACTACCGCGCGATCACATTAACCGCTATACCTACAAGGTACTCTCCCAAACTTTATACCGCCGTCTATCACAGATTACAAGAGAATTTGTGGGGCAATACCAGGCTTCGTAGAAATGTCGTGAATACAATGTGCCCATACATCACCAGTTCATCGGTTTTATAATATAATCGATAATCGGCGAATGATATAATCGATCGAGATCAGCTATGGCAGATTATACACGGTTTCCCGGATAAACTGACACGATTGATCAAAGCGACGATGGATCGAGTGATGTGCATACTGTGTAGATCCTTCGAATATCGCAGAGAGTTACGGCAAGGTGCTTGTTGTTTAATATTGCCTTAGAAGGTGTAACGATGGTACGCTTTTCACGAAGTCCGTAAAAATGATTTTCGAGGGTAGTCCTCGAGCGTGATGGATCGATAAAGTGGTGGACGATATGCGGGCCCTTTGCAGACTGCCTGACTGAAGCCGCACAGCCTTGGGCCGAACCAAACACGAAAGATTTTTGATATTTATTCATGTTGAAACCATTTTTAAAAGGTAAAGTTTATTCATGCCATTCTTAGACACCAAAAACATCTTCAGAAGCACGCTAAAAGATTTGAAATTGGTCAAGCGGTTACAATGTTATTAGGTTCTAAAGATTTTTTTCTGTAAAAAGAAGAAAAAAAAAATTGCGCGGCCTCTTTAGGTATTTGGCTCAAACTCAGAGATTTCTCTTCATAATGTCATTTGCGCTATTCATAAACCACGTAGACCAAAATGTGGCCATCTCGCACACCGCTCGCAGGAGGATCGTAAACTTTGGCCAATACATTAAAACCTTGTCTTAACACAAAGAGAGTGAGGAAAAAGCCGGTAAAAAAAGTATAAATAATAGTGAACTGGTGTATGTTTCAATTTGTGAGTATAGTCTGCCTTATGTAATTTCAGACCTATGTGTTTCAGCCTTAGGTAACTTCTGTCCAGATATATAAACATAATTCTGAAGATTTGTCAAAACCAGTTACTTAGTTATAACATATGTGCTAATATTAAACTGGCTGGAATCAATGATGAATTCATGTAACAAATCGATACATACTTTCACTCGTAGTTACCATTGATTTGAGGTCCGGTACCTGCTCGCGAAAGAAAGGTATTTCACAAAGAAACAAACTGATTCAGGTAACTGGCGATGCTTAAACGTTTCAATGCGACATAAAAGCTTCATTTGCATTTTAAGTTTCTCAGAGTGAAGACGTATGAATCGAAAAGTACCGGAAAGTGTAACATATCCTCTTTGTAATGCAATTCCTATTTGCGATACTGGTGCTGATGGCACACGGTATCATGCCAAACCAGTGTAGATACGCCGGAGAACTGTCTACCATTACTTTTGAAACGAAGTACAACGAGGCTTTCGATACGAGCATTGGTAAGACTTTAATTAGCATTCAATCACTATCAGACTACCAGTACAAAGCCGTTTTCAATCATTCCAGATTGCAAAGTGTCACTGAATGAGGACCTCGATCAACATCAACCGCTGTTCATTGTACCTGGAACGACGAGATTTGTCACTCCCGTAGCCAACACCACCGATTTGCAGTTCAAAAAGGGCGACCAGGTAGAGCTGCATTGCTGCCATGGCTTTCTTATATCGGATGCAACAACTGCGATTGTTACCTGCAATGGAAACGATAGGTTTCTTCATCGTGGCAAAGGGTACGAAATTTCGCACTTGACTTGTCGAGATCCACTTTTTCACATTGCCTCAAGAGTTGGAAAACCGTGCTACAACAACGCAACACTCATAAAGGTTGGTTTCGATTTGGGAACGCGGTTCCTAACTCTATACGAAGTTTGCTTCGACGAGAAGATTCTTCAAACCCATTACGTGAAGTACAACCTAGCTCCATGGAACATCAAACACGAGAGAGCGAAGCGTGATCATTTCCTGCAGGGTGACTTTTTCCCGGACTTGGAGATGGCAGAAATCTACACTTTTGATGCGCAGCACGCGACGTTGGGATTGTTACTGGGTTCTTCAGAACGTGCTAATTCTCTGCTAAACAGGAGAAACGAAATCTACATAGCCAAAGGACGGCTCGCAGCGCAAGCAGATTTCGTCTATGGATCACAACAGGCGGCCACGTTTCGGTACAGCAACGTCGCACCACAGTGGGAAAAATTCCGAACCTTCAACTGGCAGCACATTGAAAACGGTGTACGAGCGTTCGTAACGAGGCGTAACTTGAATGTAACCGTGTACACTGGAACGTACGGAGTTATTAAACTGCCTGATGCCAACGGAAACATGCAACCAATCTACTTGGATTATGACTACCGTACTGGTGGTCGCGTTCCCGTTCCGAAAATTTTCTACAAAATTTTGCACGACGAACAGCATGACGCGGGTATTGCCTTGATCGGTGTGAACAATCCTTACGTTTCGTTGAGCGACATTGAGAAGGATTACCTGTTTTGCGATGATGTTTCGCGGCGAATCAACTGGCTGGAATGGATTCCCGATTATATTCCAGGGGGATATTCTTACGCGTGCGAAGTGAACCAGTTCAACGATGTAATTCACCATCATACGTTCGACGAGATATCAAATTTATTGGTTTAGTTGGGAAATACGTACCAGCAGCACCAATGATAGTGATATCACGATTGCACAGGAGGCTTCCACATTCCGAGTTGACATGATTGCTGACCACTATTAGAGCAGTTTTAAGCTTTGTAGATCTATTTAAAGCATCATTTCACGGTTTGTGAATCAAGTGTTTAAGATAATGGATGCATGATTTATATAATTGCTATGTAATTATAAAGTTATGAAAATAGGCATTGTTAGTAATAAATAAAGACGAATGAGTAGTGAAAATTTAAAAATGTTTAATTTGTTGCAACCAAATGACTGAGAATCTACACTGAGGATACTGTTCGTATGTTTTTCATAGTTTACATCTTATGAATCAGTAACTTTCATTGTTTTCATCATTTCATAGTTCTCGTATGCTTTTCATACTTTGAAATGTGAAATCCATAAGATTTGTCGTATGAAAAATCTCATAAGAAGCATCGTATGAAAATCATATGATGTGTTATGAAACACCATTGCTAAAAAAACAACAAAACTTTTATTGGCTTCTAACCACTTCATCTTCCGAAGCGTCGATGGGCGTATGAGTAAAGCACGCACTCGCCAACCTTGACGTCCCTGGTTCGATTCCAGGTTGCGATTTTTTTTAATTTGTGCAAAATATTTCATAAAAATATGTATGATAATCATACGACATAGTTTCAGTTTTTATACGTTATCGGTATGATTTTCATACGTGAGTATTAAGAAATTTATACAGTAACAGTATGACAATAATAGTTGGTGCTTTGAATCCAAAATCATAGTTCGTAACTATGATTTTCACAAGAAATTCTTGTGGCAAAAAATCATAGTTGATACGTATGGTTTTCGGAGTTGCAGTATCCTCAGTGTAGGTTATCACGTTGGAGCCCCTCTTCTACTGCACTTCACTACTCCTGATTACCTTTCCTCCGCTGCTTTCTCGGACTTGCGCGCGATGGAGGCGCGCAGACACTTTGTCAACCTTCTTTCGGCGGCGATTAAGAAATTCGCCACACGGTATCTGGACCACCTACGTGTCCCGGTCCTCCCGTTATAGTGACGGATCGTCCTTCGGCGTGATCTATGCCGGACTTCGCCCAGAGCGGACACTTGTACGACGTAGGCAATTCAGTTTTCTCTTTTCACAAAAACGGCGAAGTTCTGTGGCACAGAGAGGGCATTACTATCCGAACAGAAGAGGACGCATCGCAATGTCCCGCTCTCCTAGGTCAAATAGATATCAATGTCCAACCTCGTGCTCTTCGTAACAACTACATGCTGCGGCTGCCTTTAAACCGGGCGAACTACAACATGTTCGGGAGTGTTAATGGGCTGCAGCGTAAGTTCAACAGAGTTTCTTCACTGTTTGATTTTAACGTGTCTTCGTCGGAGATTCAGTCTGTTTTTTCAAGGTCTACTTAGTATTTATTCCGTATGCTGCTTTTTGTTTTTGTATGTGTATTTTTGATTATAATTTGTATTGTATTAACTGACTATCCATTGTTAGTATGTAAGTTTTATATGTGACTGTAAATTTTGTATCTTAGAATAAAGTAACATCATTGAGGCTTTAATAACAAATAGCTACTAAATAACATATCAAGGTATTAATGTTAAATACTACCATACCTTGATATACTTTTCATTAGGTGGACATAAGAGGCAAAATAACAAAAATGAATACAATAATTTTGTATAAAAATAACAAGTATTATTATTTGAATAATGAAAACATACCTAAAATTTTAGGTGCTGTATTTGTTATCCAAATGGTAATGAATAACAAAGTAATAACATTTTCAGTTATTAAATTGCCCATTTATTCGATAGCTCCATGATGCAATAGCTAAACATATTCTTCAGTTAATACCAAAATCTGTTCAAATACGTTCAATTGTTATTGTGATGTTTTCATAACATTTTGTAGAATAACAATTTTAGGTATTAGAGCACAGGTTGTTCTTGAATGGTATTTGTAAGGTATTCCCTTCTGCTCGGGTATGGTCGGGCAAGTTACTAGGTTTTTTGCTAGAAGTGGTAGTAGAATTACCCGTAGTCAAATTCGCTACCGCTCTATCCACTCTTTGAACTTTCACCAAACTTTTATTTCTTTTCACTTTCAAACTTTTCAAGTCTCTTCTAGCTTATCATTTTTAAACTATTTTGCTTCAATGCTTAGATCTCCAGCTTTACTTTCTTGATCGACGAACTCTGGGCAAGTGTTGGAGTCGTCACCCGCCTTGAGGTATATGACTTCGTTCTTTGGTCATTGCTCTCTCCACAGTGAGACTGATACAGTCCCGTTTCTTAATGGTCCCTCAGACCACCCCTTATAGCCGTTCAATGCATGGTAACCTGTCCCT
Source organism: Aedes albopictus (assembly GCF_035046485.1). Taxonomy (NCBI): domain Eukaryota; kingdom Metazoa; phylum Arthropoda; class Insecta; order Diptera; family Culicidae; genus Aedes; species Aedes albopictus. The sequence goes on from NC_085138.1 coordinate 437,987,421, forward strand.
CTGGTGTAGTATACTGATACACGCAGAAAAATATATATTAAAGTCTAAAATAAACGACTTTGAAACAAATAAAATATTTTATTGATCCACGGCCTAAGTGCAATTTTCATTGAATCAAATACATTGCGTATTAGCTTCAAAGCATTTTTGTTTTTGTTTTTAAGTCTTGTTTCCGTAAGCCTGAACGTAAATTCAAAAACAAAAATTTTTGATTCTAATATTTAATTTCATTGAAACAAAAATCCTGCTACTTTGTTTCAAAAATATTTATTTTTGAATAAAAAAATATTTTAGGTATAAAAAAGCTTTGTTTACTGTTTGAAATATGTTTAAAATAAATTCAGTATTCGTAAGTTGATCTTTAGTTGTTACTAAAGACGGCGAGCAGATTTTTGAAACTTTCTGAAGCATATTCACTTAACGACGGCAGCTTCTGGGGAACAAAAAAAGTTTTGTTAATAAAATAAATCTTATGAAAGAACAGTAAATACTTACCAGGTCTTTCCTCTAATCTTTTTTTTATTTTCGCTGAAAACGACCGCTGTGTTGACTCCTCCACATTCTTGGAAAAAAAGTCTTAATTTTAGAGTTGAGAAATAAATTTAATATTATTGTACTTACTTATCAAATTGCTCACCGAATCTCCAGATATACAAACGATCTCAATTTAATTAGCTTTTGCTCAGCAATTTCATACGGCGGGTCGTTTTTGTTTTTGTTCTCTTGCAGTTTAACAAAGGGCGGTGAAAACACTTAGCGATTTTAATTTCAAAGTGAATATATTTTTAAATTAAAAACAAAATGACTTTGACACTAAATAAACCTATTTTAGGATCAAAGTGGCTTAGACTTAGAATCAAATATAAAATTGCTTTGATTCAAAAAAAGAACGGAATTTAAATCAAAGTTGTAATACATTTGATTCTAATATGCGATATTTTTCTGCGTGTAGTTGCTTTTATGGTGCTGGAACCTGACTTTGTCCTATCCTTATTCTATCTAGAGCTTCCTTGCTATGTAACTACAACCACAGAGAACAGACGTTTAATCCTCTAATACCCAATCCCGCCTTTAGACGGGGTATAGTTTGAGCATTTTTGTAATTTTTGTTTCGTGGAAAATCAATTTTTTTATATTTTTGGCTGATATTTGGGACTGTTCTGTATATCTCAAAATGGTTTTTGGTGTATTTTAAAGCGTATTAACTTTATTTTTTAAAATCATTGAAAAATTGATGTTTTAGTAATCTTTTAGAAGTCATTGTTTATTTTGTATTGAATCGCTACAATTAACATATTTTAAATTTTTCTCAAATCATTCTATCCTTGTTTAATAGTTTAAGGGAATCGAATACACTCTAAAATTATTTTCCTTAAAATTACACGCAAAATAAAATTTTCTGTAAAAAAAACTAAAATAATAATATTTCAACAATAATCATAAAATCTCAAAATGTTTTCATCTCAAAAAATCCGTTCCCCAAATTGGCTTCCAGGAAAAATATAAAAGTGTGGGGATGTTCAAAAATAAAAATTAGAAAAATCAAAAACTGAAATTCACGAAATCCAGAACTAAAAAGAATCATCTTCCAAAACATGTTTAAATCGATTTTAGATGACGAAAAATGATATTTAGATCAAAATCAAAAATTTGGGTATTAGAGGGTTAAACTTGAAAAAAGGCCAAATCGTGTATAAAGGATTTAAGTGTACCTCAACGCCATCAACGGACACTGCCCCACTTATAAACTCGATTTGACCACACGATGGCAGTGTTCATCGTTAAAACACACTGGCCATCAAAGCGATACGAGCGCTCAAATGCCAAAAACGGTGAACAATGGATACAAAAATGACAACACGACAGTGTAAGTGATGGGCTGCTAACGCCACGCAACGGGAACATAACCACATACTCTGTTATGACCGATACAAAGTTTTACACAAGGCAGAAAGCAAAGATAGACATCTGTTCTCTGTGCTACAACTAACATCAATCTATAAAACTAAATCTCAAGTAATGGATAAGAAGGGCATGACCGGCAATTGAAGTTCTCATGCTATTTCAAATAAAGACCTTCGATTGGTAAGCTATTTTTCTCAAATAGTTATTCATAAGGAATAAGAATATGAGCGATAAATCACTTTACATAAACATTTCCAGTGTGCAATCGAGTTACTTCGTTACCATGGAATGCAACGCAAGTCATTTTTTTTTGGTTAAATATGACCTAAATAATGACAGTTTTGTAGGGTATTTTATCTATAACGGGCTTTTATAAAGTGGTGAACTAGAAAAAGAACAGAACTAGTCTGTAAAAGAATCTTATTTGGAAATGTACGAGAATTATCCTTGAGATTATCATAAGATACCTACTATTGCTGACTGCACCCCAAACTGGACTGACACAATAGTGTGCACACTAGCCTGGTACACGGTTTATATGGGAAAATACAAAAAATGGAAAAACTCAAGTTCCTGTATACTTTTTGAGTTCCACTTGGGTTCCCATATCAACTGTGCATAATTGCAGATCGATCGGAAAAACTATATTTTAGCGCCCGCCATTCTTAGTTTTTCATACGATTTACTATGGAGAAAATTTACTCCTGCAAAGAAAAATCGCTAGGAGTCACCCCTAGATCCCTAAAAATAAGTCGACGAATGATTTCTGTAGAAAACTTCACTAGGAATCAGACCTCCGAAGACATAAAATCGATGCGACGTTCCTGGATAAAGTTATTAGGCCTCACCCGATCGATAAAATAACGAGATTTTATTATTTATTGTTATTCCTTACATGTTAAACAGCATTTGCATGCCATTCGGTTTTCAGACAATAACTTTTTTCACATGCCTCAGATCGCTTTTCGGTTTTCGGAGGGTTGGTTCCTCGTAAAATTTCCAACAGAAATCATTCATCGATTTATTTTTAGGGGTTGAGGGGCAACCTGTGGCGATTTTTCTTTGAAAAAGTGATTTTCCCCATACTAAATCGTATGAAAACTTAAAATGGCTGGCGCTAAAATATAGTTTCTCCGATCGATCTGAAATTTTGCACAGTTGATATGGGACCAAAATGGAACTCAAAAAGTGTACAGGAGTAAAATGTTTTTTTGTGTCCCACGCTAGTGCACACACCTTCAAAGTGTGATTGCAGCGCAGGGCCACGTCGGATCGAGTTGAGGTCTTCGATGCACTTATTCCTTGTAAATTGAAGAATAAGTGCACCGAAGACGTCGAGACGATCCGAGCCAAATGTGCACTTCTATCACACTTTTCAGGGGTACCAAAAAAGTGTGATAGTCCAATTTGGGATGTAGTCTGCAATATTATACTATTATTCGTAATTGTAGAAAGTTATTGTTCGATAACTAACCTCTCAGTTTTTGTTATTAATGTTTGTAAAAAAATAAACGAAAAAAGATCAACTTGTTGATCGGTTCACCTTATTTTCTTTTCTGAAACACGATTAATGTTCCGTTGTGTAAGCCTTGTTTGAAATGTGATCACAGCAACCCACGTGCCATCGATTTCAATCAACATAGGCCAGATGGGCGAAAACAAACACATCAAGTTGCTTAAATAGAGTCGCTGGTCAGGGGCTGCAGTCTAGTTAGCTAAGAAACCATTATGGCTGGAAGCCGGGGATACAGTGTTGTGATTTTTCTACTACTGTCGAGCTTTGCGGCGGTTGTGTGGGCTATGGATAATATGCCCGCTGATAAAGATGTATCGAAACTGTTTCCGCTTACTTTGATTCACATCAACGACTTACATGCAAGGTAAAGAGGGTGAATGCGTGTGATGAGAAATGTGCAGAGTGTGATCCAAAATGTGTGATTTCAGATTTGACGAGACCAATATGAAGTCAAACGCGTGTACTGCAAAGGATCAATGCATAGCCGGAATTGCAAGAGTGTATCAGAAGATCCAGGACTTACTTAAGGAGTATAAGAGCAAGAATGCGATCTACCTTAACGCGGGCGATAATTTTCAGGGCACATTATGGTACAATCTGCTGCGGTGGCAAGTAACGGCGGATTTCATCACAAAACTCAAACCGACTGCCATGGTGAGTACTTTTCTTTTTTACAGTTTTATTAAAGTAACATCAATTACAACAGACTCTAGGTAATCACGAGTTTGATCACACGCCAAAAGGGTTAGCACCATATTTGGCGGAATTGGACAAGGCAGGAATTCCAACGCTTGTTGCCAATCTGGTTATGAATGACGATCCTGATCTGAAAAGTTCAAAAATTCAAAAATCCATCAAGGTAACCGTCGGTGGAAAAACAATTGGAATAATTGGTGTCTTGTACGACAAAACTCATGTAAGTACCCGTACAATCCTGAGTGTGAAAAATTAATGTCACGTTCAGAATTTCAACAGGAAATAGCTCAAACCGGTAAAGTAACCTTATCGAATGCCGTAGAAACGGTGAAGCGAGAAGCAGCTGCATTGAAGAAAGATAAGGTTGACATTATCGTTGTGTTGTCCCACTGCAGCTACGACGAGGATAAGAAAATTGCAAAGGAAGCTGGACAAGATATCGACGTCATTGTTGGCGCGCATTCGCATTCCTTTTTGTACTCCAAAGAATCCAACAAACCGTACGACCAGAAAGACAAAATCGAAGGACCATATCCAACAATTGTGGAAAGCAACAACAAACGAAAGGTAGGACAAATCTCAAAACATGTCATTTACTGATAAAAAAAAACTGTTTCCAGATTCCAATCGTGCAGGCCAAATCGTTTGGTAAGTATGTTGGTAGATTGACTCTTTACTTCGACAATGAAGGAGAAGTCAAACACTGGGAGGGCTATCCGGAGTTCATCGACAACAAGGTGAAACAAGATCCAAAAATTTTGGAGGCTCTGATACCGTGGCGAAAGAAGGTTCAGGAAATAGGATCAACCAAAGTAGGCGAAACCACAATTGAATTGGATCGCGATTCCTGTCGTGATAAAGAGTGTACGTTGGGAGTTTTGTACGCTGATGCTTTCGCCGATCATGTGAGTCACAGATGATGATACCAGGATTGATCGATTAATCATCAAAGTGATCTTTACTTTACAGTACACTAATAGTTCCTTCAGACCATTTGCAATTATTCAAGCAGGAAATTTTCGTAATCCCATCAAAGTTGGAAGTATGCTTTCTTTATGCACAAATTGAATGATAAAATTGTTAAAATTTGTTCCCTTCTGTACCAGAAATCACTAATGGTGACATCATCGAAGCTGCACCATTCGGTTCCACAGCTGATCTGATTCGTCTGAAGGGGGACAACCTATGGGCTGTTGCGGAGCATTCGTTCGCGCTGGATGATGAGAACCGTACAAATTGTTTGCAGGTATCCGGATTGAGGATTGTTATTGATCCCAGTAAGAAAATTGGAAGCAGAGTAGTGAAAATTGACGTTATGGATAACAGAAATCCGAAATCCGAAGACTTGAAACCCTTGGATAGAAACGCAGAGTATTTCATAGCTTTGCCGTCATATCTGGCCGATGGTAAGGATGGATTTTCCGCTATGAAGAAGGCAACAGCAAGATGGTGAGTTCGTTTCATATTTTTTAACATTCTATATTACTATCGTTTCATTTTTCTACAAAATGTCAGGACTGGGCCTTTGGATTCCGATGTTTTCAAAAGTTACGTGGAAAAAATTAAGAAAGTAGATAAACTTAAATTGGGTAGAGTGATAGTATGTAAAGCAGGTTCACCATGTGCTTGATGCATCAATAAAATACTTGCTAATATGCAAACGGGATTTTGATTTATGTTTTAAGCTAGGTATGGACTTCAACAAGCTCCACAGTTATTTCCACCAGCATTTTTTTTTTCAAATCATAATTGAATCTTACATGATTGCATCCAACAACTACACACCAGAGTAGACCGAAAAATTCATCAAACGGTATGAAATATCCAGCCAGCTGTGACGGATTGCTCGGGTGCGGTTACTTGCAACAGTTTGAGAGCGCGCAAATTAATTTTTAACAACCGTCACAATGCTGATGATTCAGGGCGAAAAAAATAGCTGACTTCTCGTCGTAGGAGTATTTGGCCATCATCAGGTCCGGACGGGTTAAAAATTTGCACGACAAAATGAAATCTACCAGTTGGTGCGCTAGGTACGCGCTGGCCAGCGCCCAGTAGCATGGCCAAGTCTCCAGCTGTAACCTGACCGCTGCTGCAATATATCATGGGATACTTATTTAATTTTTAGGGCAATTAATCAAGCCGCATTCGTTGAGTCTGCCCTTTGACCGGGCTGAAATTTCGGTACAATACTTCGCGAGTTTGGTATGTGGGAGCGTAGATATTGCTGTGCTGAATGATAAAGGCAATGGACGCCCTTGTAATAATTACAGTTAACTGATGTGTCGCCCTGTTAAACTTTGTTTTGTCATCCGTGCTCCATCGTTTTGCTTTTGATGAAAAAATAGACGACCGTGGTAGACTCATAACTCCGTAATTGATTTAAAGGTAGAACAGCCATTGAAAATGTTGAAAAATGTAGAAGCTAGAACTGTAGGTGAAAAATGTGGAGCTATACCGATGTCAGGAAACAACTTCTTCTTCTTGGCCTAACGTCTCAACTGGTACAAAGCCTGCTATTCAGCTACAAAGCCTGAGCTACTTCAAATCACTATGGTGTCTTCAGCAAATTTATTGGTCATCACACAAGAAACATATTTGCCGAAGACACCATAGTGATTTGACTTCAGCATTTTTGGCTACATATTTTTTTTGTCTTGGTGCATTTTTATTGTCAAAATTCAACCTGACTGTAACTTTTGTATCAATAGTTATCACTGCACTTTTTCAATAGTTTTTGAAAATTGAAATGTTTTGTAGTTCGTCACAGAAAAACGAAAACAATCGGTTGAGACATAACTGAGATATTTCAATGCAAAGTTGATCAGTTTGTATGGGAAAACGGCTTTGGTGCATTTTTATTGTCCGATACTGTATATACAAAAGCATGCCAAGTTTGATAAATTGCCTAAAACATTTTTAGCAAGTTATTACCTTTTATAAAGTACACCAAAACTATTCAAATTTTAATTACTTGTTCCTCAACGAGTTACAAATTTGATCTTAATTGACATGAAATTAGAGCCCTTCTCGTAGAATACCTATTATTTGACTTCCGTTTATCAAATTACTGTACCTTAGGATTAAGCGAACCGAATTAAATTTAATTTTGAAAGTTTATGATTAATGTATTGGTCTTCATGTACAGTTGGACTCGACTAAAGTATGTCCAAAGGGAAAAAAAGTTGCAACTTATTGAATACTTTTCAAAAAGTTCTAATCATTTGAATGTTTTTTTTTGCAAATTTGCTACAACTTTGTAGAACATTTTGAAGTTGTATAGAGAATAATTGATCAGCAGATTTTTGGACAAGCCACACTCGAGTGACCGTATTCATTTCACAATAATACAAAAAAAAATGACAGAACTTGGCAGAAACATTTTTGTCTTCGTAAATACGACTCTAAACCCATTGTGCACTGAAAAGCCCGCATCCGGCAGTGTGCTGTTTACTAGTGGAAAATTCCTAGTAGACAATAGGACGCGAAGCTCAGCAGCGAAGCGAAAGTTATTTTTAGAAACATCCCGGTTCAACTTCTCGGGTTTGAATAGCGGTGTTTGTGTGTAGTGGTATGGAACCTGTGGAACCGTGTAGCGCATCTTAATACAACGAATAGATTATGATTTAACACATTTTCTGTACGTTTTTAATACATTAATTGATAGAAAAGGCATATCTCAATTTTTGGTAGCCTTTCTTGTTTTGCGTGTACCCTACTAACAAATACTCCTTCCTGAGACAACTGTGGGAATGCTGTGGATTCCACGGTTTCTAGTAACAACGGTTGTCGAACTAACATCCTTCCCCTTCCCGATGACCGTAAGGACATGGCCGGCGCCGTTATTGACTTTAAAATATTGAACTCTCGAATTGTGCACATTGAGAGTGTGAAGCTAGTCCCAAGCACCATTCATTGGATCTCTGTGCAGCTTCGATTGTTCTGGTCAATCACGGAGTAGCAACTACGATGGGTAGGTACGGTTATCTTTGCTTTGCTTTGCATATTCTTAACCTTGCAGGACGCGCGCCATCAAGTAACCGAAACTGCACCGCGCTCGCGCTGTATACGACGAGCGAGGTTTTTTGGTAGTGTTGTACTTTTTACAACAGCGCGCGTGCTGAAGGGTTAATAAAACTATAGATCCCTGAGAAAGGTCTCAAACCAGGACTGAAACGTCGGAGTGAGAAAATTGTAGTTCGCTTAATGTTTAAATAAGACTGCCGAGCCAATACAATAATTGTCCCATAGAAAACTAGTGTTTCCATTAAAGCTGTTGAGAAGGTCAGGGACTCTCCAATAGGGCACTGCACTGTTTTGGTTTTGTATGGGATTTTGAAGTTTCTTGGCCTTGTTGTTTACAAAATTTCCGTAAGAGTGAAAGAGAAGGAGAGAATTTCATGCAGTGCCCTATAGTAACGTCACAGACAAACGGACGTAACACTCTTCAAAACGGTTTGGCACATGCATTCAAAGATCTTTTTTTTTTACTGTATTAACGAGATTTTTAGTCCTGGGCTAGTTCATCTCGGGACCCACGCTTTACTTCCCTTCCGAAGGAAGAACTCACATTTTGCGAGTTTGTCGGGAGTGGGATTCGATCCCAGGTCCTCGGCGTGATAGTCACGTGCATTAACCATCACACCAGGTCCGCTCCACAAAGATCAATTTAAATTTTTTGTACACACTTATATACACACAGATATCTCCTTAATCCGTTGAGCTAAGTTGATTGGTACATGTGATTCGGTCCTTCGGGCCTTCTATTCAAAATTCGTTTGGTGTGACCATGTAGCCTTTCCAGTAAACTTATTGTACGGGAAAGCGAAAAAATCATTCGGTTAGTTTTCTTTGTATCTACAGGAACGCTTCACTCGCTATCAGAACGGTATAGGCAGATATTAATTTAAAAGCATTGTCGAAAATTTGCATATTAATTGAATAAAGGCAAGCTCATCCCGGTCCTCATCCCGAATCAAGTGTAAACGTTTGCACTGATGTTGCTGTCGGTGCATCTTTTTTTTCGATAGGCACCTAGATAGGCGCATTTTGCACATGCAATCGGCTCAGCAGAAAACACACCTTCCACAGACAGATAGGTGCATCATAGCTTCTCTAATCCCAATTTTCCATTCTGGAGAGGATTCACCGCAGGGTACAAATGTGGCTATTCGCCTTTATCCATCGCCGGTTGCCGAAAAGAACCCTGATGCTCTTCTCTATTTCATTCAAGTTTCCATTCCAGCTAGGTTGGGTACAGACACGATTCGAACCGAGGAAAAAATTGAACTCTGATAAATGAATGAAAATGGATTTGCATCATCGCAGCAGTCCCGGTCGGTTTGAAGGTAAACCGTTTTGGTGGTGTAGCAAATAGGCCTACTAGGACCTACTGTGCAATCGATCCGGCTGATCCACGAACGGACTTTTCCCTCAGTACCTATCATAGAGAGAGGTACCCTATTCGACGTGCGGGTGCGATATTTTATATTCATACGATTGCCTTTATTTCGGGATGGTCAGCAATTTGTCGGCTATTATTAAAATTAGTTGAACCGTGAAAAATGTTGAACATTGTGTGTTGGTACCCGTTGCGTTGCGTTGGAGGCTGGTTGTTTGGGCATGGAACTGGATGATTTTGCAACCATTTTGCTGGGGTCGTTTAATTTGCATCTTCGGTAGGCCTTTTTCAACTTGATGAAAAGGGAGAGTTTTTATCAATTCAAGCACTATGATAAACGAATTGAATTTTGACTAGTTGATGCAGAACGTGGCAATATTCGATTTGATCTCGAATGTATTGTTTAAACATTTACGCTTTAAACTTTTTGTGCCGACTTTCAAATTGCAATTGAGCAGGCCTAAAATTTTTTTCCTAATAGTTTCCTAAAAGGCCTAATAGTTTTTCCAGGTCCACAACGTGTAAGGTTGCTGCAGTAGCTCTGGTCTCACAAATTCCTACCTCATACTTCTATAGGTACAGAGGTTTTAAGGTCAAGCGCCCAGCGAACTGAAAGGACTTGTGATTGGAACCTCGATACGTGGAACAACTTCATCGAGAGCACCCGCATACTCACTGATCTGCTGAAGGACCGCGGGTTTAGCATTTGGCTCGGCGGCGGCGTCACGCCAGTGGCAGCTTTCGGAGGCGGCGGCGTATTTGGCGTTATCACAATTTGACCATAATGTCAAATTGGAGATGAACCAGCCTCGGGCTGAAAATCTCCCTAATAAAGCTAATAATAATAATAATGTCAAAATTGTCGGAACAAAGAAGTTGTCATTACGCTCTAGAATTTCTAGTATGAGCTTTTGTATTGATGACTTTAATTATTACGTTTGAATGAAAGACTTTTTGATGAAAGAAGAAATTTTATTCCTGTTCGTGTCCGTCATTGCGACCAGTTGTTAGACCTATTGTGACATTATCCGTTTCTTAAGTGCATTTTGGAATCCTTGTTGTATTACTCCATTGCAAATAAAGAGCACTGCACGTTCTTGTTGCAGTTTTTGTTTTGTTATCATGAAACCATCAGAAACTATCGAGTTTGATAATAAGGTCTCCCTATTACACTACTTAAGGTATCGCAGAATGATCTCCGAAGGAATGGATCATTGAAGTCGACTTTTCCGCTACTCACCGCATCAAAACAAAAGCACCGCCGTATATGGACGGTAACACAGTGACAGCAACCGAGTTACGTCAAACACACAAGGCTACGGTGGCGCTATCTGTTCATTTCATAGCGGCCGTTTTAGTTATTTTAGTGATCCATTCCAGAAGGAGACTTAAAGAAAGTCCTGGAGGAGAAACATCTGGACCAATCCATGCAGAAACTGCTGTATGGATCCCTGAAGGAACTTCTGCTGGAAGCTGTGGTGGTTTAAGAATCTCTTGCAGAAACTTCTAAAGGAATCCATGATTGGAATTTTCGAAGAACTTCAGAAGAAATTTCAAATAGAATCACCAAAGGAATTTTAGGAAGAATCCCGTATAAAGTCCAGGAGGAATCCCTGAAGGAAGTCCAGGAGAAATCCCCGACGGAACTCTAGGAATTCCCAAGGCAATTCTAGCAGTAATCCCCAAGGGAATTCCAGCGGAAGTATCCAAGGAATTCGAGAAATCCCCTTAGAATTTCTAGGAGGAATCAGCGAAAAATATCCAGGAGAAATCTTTGAAGGAATTTCATGATGAAAAATCCCCGGGAAATTATAGAAGGAATTCCCAAAGGAAATTTAGGAGGAATCCCTGAATGAGTTCCAGGAGAAAGTCCCGAAAGCACGACTTTCAAAGGAACAATAATCCCCAACAAAAATGCAGCGGGAATCCCCAAAGGATTTCCAGCAGAAATCCTCAGAAGAATTCCAGTGACCAAAAACTTGAAATATAAACCCCCAGTTCAAAAAAACTCGAAAAATAAACCCCAAAAGATTTCTAGGAGGAATCAACAAAAATATTATAATTTCAGAAGAAATCCCTGAGAGAATTCTAGGAGGAATAGCCGAAAAAGTTCCAGGGGGGATTCCCGAAGAAATTCTAGGAGGAATCCCCTGCAGTATTCAAGGAGAAATTCGAGAAGCAATTCTAGAAGAAATCATCATAGGAATTCTAGGAGGAAACCCTGAAGGAATTCTAGGGGGAATCCCCAGAAAAATTCCATGAGGAATCTTCGGAGGAGTTCCATGAGAGATACCCAAATAAATTTCAGGAGGAACCTCCGAAAAAGTTCGAAGAGAAATCATTAAAGGAATTCCAAGAGGAAACCCGAAGGATTTCCAGGAAGAATCTGATAGAAAGTCCAGGAGGAATTTCTGAAGGAAGTCTAGGAGGAATCCCCAACGGAATATGAAGAGGAATCCACGAAGGAACTCTAGGAGGCATCCCCGAAGGAATTCCAGAGGAAATCTTCGAAGGAAATTTATGAGAAATCTCCGAAGGAAGTTCAGAAGGGATCGCTGAATTCCAGGAGGAATACCCGAACAAATTCTAGCAGGAATCCCCGCAAGAATTGCAGAAGGAAGGGATTCCCAAGAGGGATCAACGTAAAATATTCAGGAGAAATTCCTGACAGAATTCAAGGAGGGATCACCGAAAGAATTCTAAGAGAAATCTCTGAAAGAATTCGAGGAGAAATTCTCCGAGGAGGAATCTCCGAAGGAAGTTCAAGAGCAACCTCTGAAGAAAGTCCAGAAGGAACCCCTGAAGGAATTCCAGGACCAATCCTCGAAAGCTTTACACGGTTTTCATCTCCATAGGAAGTTCAGGAGGAATCTCCGAGTGAATTCCAGAAGGAATCCTTGAAGGAACTCTAGGAGGAATTCCTAGAGGAATCCCCGAACAAATTCCAGGAGGAATTCCCGAAAGAATTCTAACAGGAATCATCAAAGAATTCTAGGAGGAAACTTCGAAGAGATTTCAGGACAAATCCACAATGGAATACAGTATTGTTCCGATTTTATCACGCCCCGTTTCAAAAATGCTTTCAATTATTCCAGTCTTGCGAATAATCGCGACCATCACGAGACAATCACTTGAACCGCTTGCTGGAGTCACCCTTCCCAAGGTGATACGAACCAGCTAGCATGTCACGCCTGGAATGACAAACATGTTGTGGGTTCCACCCTTCGCAGCTTTGCAGCGATAGCAGTTGCTGAGTATGCTTCAATGCTTCAGGCGGGTTGCTAGAGAATCAATCTCTCTGAGCAACGATGCATAACGGGCGAAGTGAGAGCGTTTGTCGTAGCCAGGGCGGACTGCGTGGTGCGCTCAATGTGTGCGTTTAAACTGAGCTATGCAAAACGAATAGGATTTATGACGTAGAACCGTGCTTGTGATAATACACATGCATAGTTTTACATGTTGTTGCGCGTGCATCTGCTTGAGGCGACGGAGAAAGTCATGACACTCACATGAGCCGTATCCAAGTCAGGATGATTGTAGCAAAACAAGGGTGACCGGGTGACTATGATGGGATTCTGTCTTTTCTGGTGTTAGCGACTGTAGAGAGAGCGAATCAGAAACAAGTTTGGTGTTTATCAGCTTTTTTGTGACTTGTACGCTGATGCTTCGCGACACTGAATTATTCTACAAAATCTATGCGCATTTTCAATATTTTTAACGTTGCAAAACGCGCCTTCAACTCATCTTAAGGAAGAGGGGAAACACTGGCTTTCAAATTTAACAGCAGATGAATGAAAAATGAACGGCTGTCGCGCGGAGGCCGTGATAAAATCGGAACATTACTGTATCAGGAGAAATCCCCGTAAAAATTTCAGGAGGAAACCATGAAGGAAGTATAGGAGGAATCCCCGAAAGACTTCAGGAGGAATCTCCGAAGAAATTTCACGAGGAATCCGAAAGAATTCCAGGAGAAATTTTTCAGAGATTACTCGTAGAATTCTAGAAGGAAACCCCGAAGGGTTTCCAGGAGAAATCCACTGAGGAATATTAGGAGAAATCCCCGAAAGAATTTCATGAGGAATCCCCTAAGGAATTCCAAAATCTCAGAATGCATTCTGAAAGGAACCAACGAAGGAATCCCAGGAAGAGACCCAGAAGGAATTCTAGGAGGAATCCGCGACGGAATATCAGGTGCATTCCCAGAAAGAATTTCAGGAGGAATCTTCGAAAGAAGTCTAGAATGAAACCCCGAAGGATATCTAGGAAGAATCCCCGAAGGAATTTCAAGAGTGATCCCCGAAAGGGAAATTCCCGAAGGGGTTCTAGTAGGGATCTTCGAAGAAATTCCAGGAGGAATTCTCAAAAGAAGTCTAGAAGGAATCCGCAAAGAAATTACAGGAGAGAAATTCCAGGGGGAATCCCTGAAAGAATTTCGTTAGGAACCTCTGACGGATTTCCAGGATGAATCCTAGAAGCGCTTTCAGCGGAATCCCCTTAAGAATCTCAGAAGAATTGTCAGGAGGAGTCCCTGAAATAATTGCTAAAGAAATTCCAGAAAGAAATCCTGGAGGAATTCTAGTAGAGTAATCCGTCAAGAATATCCTGGAGACAAGCCTACTTATAATTCTAAGGAAATACTTGAAGGAACTCCTACAAGATTCCTGTTGGAATTCCTGCATGAGGTTCTGGAGAAATCTCTAATGTAACTCCTGAAAGCATCCGATAGTCCTTCTGGAAAATTATCTGAAAGAACACCAGGAAAATATCTTGGAAGTATCCCTGAAGGAAATTCTCGAGGAATCCCCGAAGAGGATATCCTGAAGGAAAATTAGAATAAACTCTTGTAAACCCCGAATAAACTTCTGGAGGAATCCCTAAAGATTCTTTTAAGGAACTCCTAGAGAGATTTGTGAAGGAGCTTCTAAAAAATTCTTTGATAGGAATTTAAGGGAATCTTCGAAGGAGTTTTAGGAGGAATCTCTGAAGAAACATCTGCATGAATCTCTGAAACTCCTAAAATAATATCTGAAGGAACTCTTGGACTGATCTTTGTAAGAGCACCTGTAGCAATTTCTAAAGGAAATTCAGAAGGTATCTCTGCAGGAACTCCTAGACTAATTTTTAGAGACCCCCCGCAGGAATTCCTGAAAGAAATTCTTACGAAATTCTTGATGGACCATCAGGAGGTGTCTATGAACCCTTCTGAAAGAATTTCTGAAGAGACTTCTGGAAGAATATCTGAGCGAACTCCTGTTGAATTAGCTTTGAGAATTCCTGATGAACAGCTGAAGCCATCCCTGAATCCTCTTGGGACTATTTGGGAGATCCTTGAAGGAACTCCTGGAGAGGTTGTAACCGTGTGTTACATAATTAGAAGATTTTTAATATGTGCTATTTTTGTTTGGATACTGTCACGTCTCTTAGGTTAGTAGGGTTAATTAAATTAAAATATAATAAAATTGTATGTTTGTTAGTAGGGTTAGTCATTTTAAAATTTAAATATGTTAAAACATTACAAAGGTATAGAGTGGGGACAAGTGGAGGACATATTACAAATTCAGAGTGGGTAGAACTGCCCATATCCTAGCGGGCGTAGAAGTACACAAAATGGGTGGTGACAATAACCGTCTCAATAAAGAGGGATTGTAAGGATTGAGGCGCAAAGAAAATTCGCCATCCCTCAGAAAAGTTCTGGCGTTCGTGTGCTTCGGATCGTAAATATCAAAACTGAAAAGTAAAACTGTCCTTAAGTCCTAGTGAAGTGAGTGGTAACTTTATATGGGTGAATCAGCAATAGTTCAATCAGGTATGCTAAAACTAATACAGTGGCCTAAAACTAACTTAAGTCTACTGTAAAACTAATGACTAGTGACGTGAATGTAGGACGGTTTTGTAAAAATCTATCCCCATTATCCTCACAGGACCTTTTGTGTTACCTTACGGTACACCGCCATTTTGTAGGCCAGACGAACTGGTGAAGCACACGATTCGGCCTAGTGGTCCATTGTAGGCCACTACGCCTAACCGTAAACGATTAAACCCGCTCTGGTCCTGCGAGGCCATAATTGTTAAGGAGCGATTCCTCGGACCCCTACGGGTGTCCTAACCGCCAAAGAGGACCCCTCTCGGCAGAGTCAATCCGGCCTTGTCCTGGGCTCTGTCGATCTACGACAAAGAGGGAAGACGCCAGCGAGACAGGCAGATCGCACCGTCAAGCCAAGACGATCTGCTGACCGATCCACCAAGCCAATTTCCGACCACCACACCACCACCCCAAACCGTCAATCTGCCGGCGGACAGGCCGTCCAGCCCGCAGCAGCATCGGCGAGCGCTCGTCCACCGACCAAGACTTCAGGCAGTGCACCACCAACAGCAGCAGTACCGGTACGTCCCACAAACCCTTAATAAAACCACCCACTCTACACCATAAATCACAATAGTTTTCAATAAATTCAACCCACACCATTCTTAGATTTTCAATAAAGCCAATAGTTCATTCATAGTTCAACATTTTCAATTCCCATAGCCTAAGTAAGGTGACAATGTCTGCACGTTGGTTGCGGAGCCCCTCCGATTGCCCAGTAGTAAACCGGCCATGAGACCCAGTTCTAAGGGTCCCTCGCTACTGCAGTTTTACCGCGAGTTTTGCCGGGGTAACAAGGTCACCAAAGAAACTTCTGGAAGAATCCTTGAAAGAACTGCTATAATGCATGAATCCTCGAAGAAACTCATGAATTAATTCCTAGATGAACTTCTGCTAAAATACTTATCTGAAGGAACTTCTAGAGAAATCCCTAAAAGAACTCCTGAAAGAATCTCAGAAAAAATTCCATGAGGCATCCCGAAGGAATTCCAAGAGGAATCCCCGGAAGAATTTCAGGAGGGATTCTTGAAGAAATTCCAGGAGAGTTGCTAGAAGAAATTCCTGTAGGAACCCTACACAGATCGAAAAAAGAATGTAAATTTCTGTGATATATGATGCACATGATTGGAGCGTGGGATATCACAGAAGTTTACATGACATATCATGTAAAAGTCATAAAATATCATGTAAACATCCATTATATATCATGTAACTCAGCATGACTCTGTGTGTTTACATGACATATAACACAAATTTACATGATATATCATGTAAACCATCATAACACTAAGTTTACATGACCAAACTTAACTTTACATGACGTGTAAATCTCATTATTTTTATCTGTGTAGATGGAACTCCTGGAGTGATTCCTGAAGGATCTCTGGGCGATCTCCACAGAATATCATGAAAAATCTCTTGTTGGAATTCTTGAACAACTTCTGAAGGATCTCCTGGAAGAATCTCTGATGTATCTCTAGGAGGCATCCCTGAATTCTCCTGTAAGAATTTCTGAAAGAACTCCTGAAGAGATGATTGAAATTTTAGAGAATTTAAATTGACTTAGTTATAGCGGCAAATGCCCAAAATAGGTACAAGATCCTATCTACAAAAAAACTCCAGTAGAAATTCCAGAAGAATTTTCTGAATGTATCCCAGGTGGATCTCCTGGAGGCATCACTAAATACTGCTGGAAGAATCTGAAGAAATTTATGGAGAGATGTGAATGATGAATAATGAATGAAATATAACGAAAAATGAAAAAAAAGTTCTAAGAGTTTCGTATTTGAATAGACATCATGTAATTTCATTTGAATTTTTTTCAGAAGTTTTTAATAAGAGTCTTCTGCACATTGTGTTTGGTAAACTATAGAAAGAAAAAAAAAGAGATAGACTAAAATTTCAATGAGCAACTTTAAATTGTTAGAACGTACTATTTTGAATTTAAATAACTTTAATGATTGCTTTTTATTGATATTCTCTTATATAAAAGTATTATTTCCGAAAAAACACGATCCGTTTTTGGATAATCTCACTGTAGTCTGCTAGAGATTGGTTTTGACTAGCGTCTATAACTGCAAAAGAATTTCTCTTTCGTTAATGATTGTATCACATTAACTGATGAGAAATCAATAAGGATAAATCAATTATTGCAGTCAAACTCTTATGATAGCCAATTATTGCACACCACCCAATTGTTGCACACCGTCTATATTTAAGCCAATTAAGGAACACACGGGAAATACCGAACGTAGAATAATGTTTTAATGCAATTATTGATCATTTATGTAGTAGTTCCAACACTTTATTTTTTTAATAAAATCATATTAAGAGGTTCTTTAATGCGATTTAAATAAGTTTATGTACAAAGGCTAAAAAACACCAGCCTGCTTGGCTGAAATGTTTAAAATTTCACATTTCAAAATAAGCTTTTATTCGACATTGAAGTTGTTTTATCCGTATTAATGATTTGCAGTACAACAAATGCATTTACTTTCAGTTATTTTTCAATCATAATATGATTATTTTGCAAATAATAGTTATTTTAATCCCCCGTACAATAATTGGCTCAAAAAAAAAAATCGTCGTTCCTATTTTATTGCACAAACCATAACCACACTTTTTTTTTACCGTGCGTAGTAGTCTGACAGTTCCGCCGGCGGAGTGTTTGTTTATCATTCGTCAGAGAAAACTTTGCTTGGGAAGCTGCCTTGGAATTTGCCTTCCAGATAACACCGATTTTTACTGGATTTCGACCTGCATAATGGATACACAGGTAACGTGAATGTTGTTTATACCTATTTGAATACCAAACATCACATAGGTAACATCAATTTTAGAACTATACTTTGCCGGCTCCCGATCCTGAACATTCTGCCCCGCCGCCGTCGAGAATCCGTAAAAAATATACGGAAGGCGCCTTGCAACAAAGCATAGCTGCGGTAAAAACGAAGGCAATGACACTAGGGCAGGCTTCCAGCTGCTTCGGAGTACCGAAATCAACAATTAAGTTTCGTATTGGTTCGAAGTGGACGAAAAAACTTCGGAGGGGTCCACAGACTGTGCTTACCCTGCAAGAGGAAATTAAATTGGTAAAAAGAATCCAAGAAATGGAACGCCGTGGTTTTCCTTGCACGAAGCATGCTGTCGTGTCCCGAGTAAAAGCTTTTCTCGACGATAATCCCCGCAAAACACCGTTCAAGAATAATAAACCAGGTAAATCACTATCTTTTAATTTTAGTATTGATAACGTCATTTATGGGTATATTTCAGGATAGAAGTGGCTGCAACTGTTCCTTGGCCGACACAATCAGCTCTGTATTCGAAAACCGGAAAACGTCACTATGACAAGTGCAACTGTTTCTGAACCGGACATACGTTCTTGGTTTCAAAAGATCATGCAGTATCTGCGCGCAAACGGATTGGAGGATGTTCTAACAGATCCGCGGCGTATTCTTAACGGTGACGAAACCGGTTTTCCGTTCGATCCCGTCACAAAAGCTGTTCTCGCATCAAAGGGAAACCGTAACGTCTACTTGGTACAGCAGGCTGATCCCAAGAAGAATGTAACAGTGCTGTTTACATTTGATGCTGACGGATACATGTTCCCGCCGGATACTATTTTGCCATACAAGCGATTGCCAAAGCAGCTCATAATGAATTTTGATTCTGACTGGGGAATTGGAAAGTCCGACAAAGGGTGGATGGACAGCGAAAATTTCGTTGCCTACATACAGAATGTTTTACACCTTTCTCTTGTACGCCGGAATGTTCCATTTCCTGTGATTTACTTTGTTGATGGCCACTCATCGCATACGGGATATGAGGCAGCAGAGCTTTGTGCCAGCCTTGGTATTATCCTTATCGCGCTTTATCCTAATGCCACGCATATAATGCAACCAGCGGATGTTGCTATCTTCAAACCGTTAAAAAACAGCTGGAGCCGATGCGTCGAAGATTGGAACTGGCGGAATAAGCTGATAAGCTATTACCATAGATAAGCTATTTACCATAGACGAGTTTCC